>NW_024868493.1:60459-74627 GCF_013358625.1 Macadamia integrifolia
TGTAATACCCTACTTCTTAAATCCGGTCTGATTACACGGTTGACCCGGTTTAACCATGCAGGACCCGAACTGGAGAGAGTTAAAGCGGGTTCCTTATGGACTATGATGGCAAGGGTGACCTTAAACATCGGCTGGCCCGACAAGTCCGAGCCAGTGCCAGAAGAGATGGGTGTACCCAAGCCGTCTACATGCACCTATCAAAAGGCTATGTACGGATAAAACAGGTATGTGGCCGTATTTTAAGGCGCATACGTATATTACATCTTATGCCAAGAGTGAGATTCGTGCCGAGGGTCGAATTCTGTCAAAATCCCACTTGTTGGCCAAGTTTTGGCCCTCAGGTGGGCGCATCCACCCACCTGAGTGACCACCCATGTGAATACTTAGTTATTTTAAGAAGTATATATAGCATTTATGTTTTCTTTTTCTTTTCTCATTTATGACACTCGTATGTTGGTGAGAAGAGTAAAGAGGAGAGAGAAAAGAAGGGAAAGAAGAGGAGAAGAGAAGGAAGAGGAAGAAGAGATGGATTTCAGCGGCGCCGAGGCTTGATCTTCCCATTCCGACACCGGAAGAGTGATCTCCAACACTAGATCTACGTTTAGAGGTGAGCAAAGGCTGGGTTCCTTAAACTTTCACCATACCCAAGTAAAACCCTTGATTTGGGTAGGGTTTCTTGAGATCTTGTAAATCCCCCTTGAGATGATGAATCTAAGGTTTAATAGATGATCTATGTGTTGATTTTGAAGGATTTGAAGAAGTATTTACAAGGTTGGAGAAGCATTGTTGAATTGAAGTGATTTTGGGGTTTTAAAGGAGTTCTTGAGCAAAGAAGGTAAGATGGCTTTCCATTCCTTAAATCTAACCTAGATCTAGGTTATGACCATCTTATGAGACCTTGAATGTGTGAAGAATAGGTTTGAAAAAGCCCCATTTGAATCCCCAAATGTTGGGGGAAGTTTGGAAAGAAACAACAGTTTCCCGCCAAGACCGGTGGGCCATTCGGCCCGCCTGTGGGCACCCGCCTGAGAGGGTAGAACCCTCGGGCCCAACCGACGGGCCGACCGGTGGGCCACCCTGCCCGTCGATCTTAGTAAAACCCTCGGGCCCAACCGGTGGGTCAGACTGGTGGGCCAACCTACCTGCCGGTCAAGATCGGTGGGTCTGATTGGTGGGTCAGACAGGTGGGCTGTCCGACCCACCCGAGAGGCTCCGAACGTGATTTTTACGTCCGATTGGACCCAAAACTGACGTGTGACATTCTTTTAGGATTCTAAATATGATCTTGTCATTGGATCGTGTTAATCTTGTTTCTAAAGTGGTGAAATACTAACCCCGCTCACTCATGATAGGTTCACCAAATCCTACGCTTCTCGCACCGGATCTCACCCGTACCGAGCGTGAGTCCTTGTACACTACAAGTAAGTGGGGAGAGAACGTTTGGCCTTGTTTCAAGGCATTGTTTGGCATTCGTTTAATCGTATCTAGACTAGTCATGTTATCATGAAAATGCTATGTAGATTAGTCATCCTTACATTATTATACCATGGGTGCTGTGTTTATTTTCTAAATGTCAAGTGATGATATGCTTATGTGATGAATGTTGACATTATTGTGCATGATGCATTAATAGATTAGATGCCGTAGTCAGCTTAGAAACGAGTACATTGGTGGCCCGTGATATGGGACGCGATGGCACTATGCAATCGTACTATTGTCATATAGGAGCATGCGGTTTAGGATTATCATCTACCCATGCTACGACCCTTCCCAGCAGGGGTTAAGGTGTTGGGTTACCATTTGAGGGGAAGCAGTGATCGCGGTTGTTGGGTCACTGTGGCGGTTAGACATTACGCCCGGCTGGTCATTAGGACAGTCGGCAACCTCGGTGGTATATTCAAGAGGGCCAATCGCACTGTTTTTAAATTGCTGGAGTCAGCACCTTTAATTTTCAGTCATTTACTTTATGTTGAGAGCCGGTGGTCGGCATGTTTTATTTTTTCAAGTACTCACGGTGGGCCTTCTCCGACAGCCCTATGGGCGTATCGCGGGATGGAGTTCGTGGCTCGTACCCGGAGTATACGCGCACTGTGGTTGTAGTAGCATTAAACCAAAGACTTAGTAATGTTGCTTAGGTGGATGTGATTAAAAATGTATTGCTTAGCATATAGTGCATATAGTTGTGATTTATTGTGTGGACTGCTGTGTGGTCCATCTTTCCACTTACTGAGTTAGTGAGCTCATCCCACGTGTGCACCTCTTTTAGATAATTTTACAGGTCATCCATCCAAAGAGCATGGGTCGAGTCCCACGGTTGAGTTCCCTGAAGAGGATTGGTGGGCCCCTGAGAAGTTAGAGCACAACACTGATTGCTCGTGCGAGAGTTGTGCTGCGGGACCGCAGTTTTGATGCCGAGCTGAGCTCTACCTCCTGATACCGAGCTGAGCCTTGTTTTGATACCGAGCTGAGCTCTACCTTCTGATACCGGGCTGAGCTCTACCTTTTGATACCGAGCTAAGCCCTACTTCTAATACCGAGCTGAGCTGACTCTGATTTTTGATGATTCCTTTTGTGTACTTGATATTTGAATTGTACTCTTATTGTGTAAATATCATGCCTTCAGGCCCACATGTATTTAACTATTGTATTACAATTCGGGTATCAAGTATTATGGGAATATTTACAGGTAAACCAAGTCTTCCGCTGAACTGATGAGCACTTTCTTAGTTGTGTGTATGCTGTGGTGGCACACTTTGGGCCACTCACACGGAGGTATTTAGTTCTCTTCACTGCTTTCAGTGAAAATTGAATGGTTCCCATTCAACCCCAGTATGACTCAGTCCATGCGGTTGTGGGGTCAGTATGGACCCGCGGAACTAGTCAGACCGAAGGCTTGGACACTCGTCGTTAGCTAAAAAAAAAATCAACCAACCCCACCAATATCCCTAGGACCTCAACAGTACCAAAGAACCTTTTAAGTGAATCTTCATCCCAATTAAGATATAACACAACAAGCATTAGGGTTCTCTTCTGCGATACTCTCAAGATGATAGTGTGAAGTCATGTAGGGATAATTATAACCACCACCCAACTCTATTGCCTTAATGAGCTCGGCGATTTTAACGGCGGCTTCATCCTTCTTTTCTTCTTCTTTTTTCTCCAGCTCAGGCGCCTTAGGCTCTTCCGGTGGCCCAATAAAGTCTATTTCCGTGTGCCAATACTTATGCAATTTCCCCACGATGTTTAGAGGATCCATTTATCCGATCACTGTCATTTTCTTCTTATTCATATTCATGGCAATGGAATTAATTCCTACAAAAAAGAAAAAGAAAAAAGAAGTGTTAAATTCATCAACTTTTCTTGTCTCAAACCAATTGGTTCAAAGTGAGGTGATCTTGTGGCTCTTATAATTAATAGTTGAGTCAGCTATTCTAAGTGGGCGCACGCTCTGATATCATGTTAAAGTTTCTATCTTAAAAAATCAGTTCTTTAAAAGTAGTTAAAGTGACTTCTTGTGACTTTTATATAGAATCACTCACAGTTGGTGTGGGATTACCTCAATAAAGGGTTGAAAAGCTAAATTTCAGAAAACCAATTTAGTACCTGAAACCGAAGAGGCCGCCTTCATGGCCTTTTGCTTGGCTTTGTCATCATATAAGTTTAGACTCAACACCACTTTCTGTAACAAATATCAGCAGAGATCAGAAGATCCAAGTCAGATTATTATTCAAACGTGATTTGAATAAGGAGACTCCAGATATAAAACATGCAATCAACCATGATTCAGAACAGTAAGGTTTAATAAAAACGAAGAAGCATCTGAACTGAATTTGAGTTAAAGATAGAGAGAAAACTGATCACCTTCATTTCTCAATAAGTCTCAAATATCTGACCTGGAAGCCAAGCAAGCAACACGTACAGATCAAAAGTGGAACACGGGGACGATGAAACACCAAAAGAAAGGAAGGAGACTGAAAGCGAGACCAAGATCGATTAATGACAACTGTGTATGTACCGATGCCTCTACAAACAAGTATGCTGGATTTATAACACAAGAAAGATCTCTCTCTCTCTCTCTCTCTCCACATAAAAAATACGATCCAAAGATTTATTTATTTATTTTTAAAGTTCCAAAGAGTTGGGACCATTCAATAGAGGCCCTCCCCAATGAAGGCCTTTATCGATTTTAAATTTTGTAGGATGATGGTTTCTGACGGCTTAGATCCAACACCTTAGAATATTTTGGCATAAAACTCAACATATAATCATACACCTAGAGATGCTTCAGGACATTGGATCTGAACAGCCACCTCTATTGTGCAATAGTTATGAGGGTTTTAACACCTCTATTGATGCTTCTTCATATGTATAATATTCTCTCACATGAAATATTTTCTTTCTTTTTTTTATTTATTTATTTATTTTTATCTTGATGAGACAACTTACTAGGTAAGCAGTAGCATCAGCAGATTACATCAGCAGTTGATCATTTTAAAAGGAGAAAAGAGGTTTACGGGTTTCTGAAAAATAAATTAAGGGGGAATTTCTTGTGTAATGAAATAAATTAAGGTTTATTTGTATCCCTTTCTTGCATCTCACGTTAAATCTGTTAGTTGTTACAATATCTCTCTCTCTCTCTCTCTCTCTCTCTCACTTATATGGTTACGTTCAAAAGAGATAACTCTTTTATTTATAATAATTAAAAAAAAAAGCATAACAGATAACTCAATCCGAATATTTGGGAGTTGGGACCAAACCTCTGGTTAAGGGTGTCAATTGGTTCAGTTTCGGTTCGAGAACCGATTTGGTTATGTATTTAGATACTCAAATTGCTTCAATTCGGTTTGGTTTGATTTTGGTTCTGATATTCGGTTTTAATTCAGCTTTGTACCTCAGTTTTAATTCGGTTATGAAAAATAGTTCCACTTTTGAACCATGACCATTGTTAGCAAATTTGGATTCTGGAATTATTCGGACGGTGAATTATTCGGAATAATTCGATTGATTAATTTAAGGATTCGATCAAAAAAGCGGTCAAAAAAGCTTATTGGGTTTTTTTTTTTTTTTTCGAATTTCAAAATTCACATTGGAACAGTGAAGTTTTCTTTTGTTGCTAAAAAAAAAATCTTTACTCTATTGCCTAGCCAAACAAGAAATAATTTTTTTTTCCTTATCATTTCATTTCTATTATATTCTTTTCTTTTCGTTTCTTTTCTATTCTTCTCTTGATGACTACCAAACATAGCCTTAATGTTAAATATGCAGATTTTTTTTATATTGAATGTAAGAAAATAGTCGTATGTGGGTGTGGGTGTGGGTGTGTGTATGTATGGTCGGCAACTGGACCACATATGGAAACTTCTAACATAGAAAATACAAAAATAAATATCAAAATAAAAGAAGAAGAAGAACAAGAAGAAGAAAGTACCTAAAAACGTTGTAAAAATGAGAAGAAAGGATTTGGTGGAAGTCAGAAAAATATGGCAATCCCAACCGAAGTTATAGACAGGTTAGCTTGAACTGAGTAAGAGAGATTTGTTGGATCATACTATGGTGCATGGTAGGGTGTAAGTTTGGCCTTGTCAGCCTGAGTCTACTTTGGCCTGCCTTGAGTCCAAACATGGCTTGGGCTGAGATGCCATGGTCCTAAAGGTGGGTCAGATTGGAAATTTTTGACTCTGAGTAAGGGCTGTCGGACTAGGATTGAGGCTTCATGCTAAGCCAGGCCTTATCCTCTTCTTCTTCTTTTACCTAGCAATCCTTGCATCTCCCTTCCCCCTCCTATGGTCAAGGCCAATCACTATTAGACTAGCCTAACCCCCGAGGGTAGATTAAGATTGAAAATTTTCAAACCTTAAGTCAAGATAGCATTAGGTCGGGCAAAAGTTGGGCCAAGTCTAGGCAAAACTAAAAAGGAACTTAAAGTTGAATTAAAGTATCCAAAAGCCTGACCCAACCAGACACTATTGCACTCCGACTGATAGTCAAACATGGTAACCGACATATTTCAGTGGTGAGAAATCTATTATCTTAAAAAATGCTATTAAAGAGACCGACCGTGAGGCATAGAAGAAGATGAAGAAAAATCCACTTTTGTACCATCATTTCACTTAAAAAAAAAAAAATAATGTGTTTTTATTTTTAGTTTTTTTGCAAAAATCATTTGTTGATGTTTCAAAACACTATTGACCAATCTCCTCATTGGAGAGGATCTGAATCCCATAATAATAATGTTTTTTTTTATAATATCGGTATTTGGTGGCCTAATTGGATGGCAAAGAGTATCATGAATCGTGCTTCTATTCTTGTAAACACTTTATTTTAGAGAAATTATTAATTAAATTAATCTTGCAATTTGTAAGTTCGCTTTCAAATCAAAGCTCTATCACTAGAAAGAATTAATTGAATTTATTTTTATTATATGTCAATATAAAATTTCATTTTTAATTCTTGATCCTCATAAAGTGGTTTAAGAGATAATTACAACCTACTTAAACTAATTTTGCTTTAATGTTTTTTGCCATGCATGGAAAACGATCCCATTATGTGACAAACTAAAAATATATAAAAAGTGGTAAAAGGTTTGTGCATCATGCATGGTGCATGGTGCATAGTGCATAAATCAACCGTTGGACCATAGTGCACAAACCCCTTCCCCTAAATGAATAAAAATCCGACCATCTTCTTATAGAATTATTATTATTATTTTTTTTAACGACGAAGGTTATGCTGACTCACAATCATATGGATCAAGTTATACTGGGGTTGAATGAAGACCATTCAATTTTCTTCGAAAACAGTGAAAAGAACTAAACACTCCCTCCCCTGTGGGAGTAACCCTAATGAGATAAGAAGAGTCAAACTCAGAACCACACATTTTCTGAGGCGAAGGTCATCCTTTATTAACTAGGCTACCCCTGGGGTTTGTATAGAACTCTAATCTAAATTAATTCCAATTGACTAGTCCTTTTACCAATGAAGCATTACCCATAGAAGTCAACCACCTTAAGTAATAGAATATCACCACCCTTTGACCCATGTTCCGGAAGCTATATTTCATGTTAAAGGGATCCATATTGAGGGTATAAAAAAGGAAGAAATTTTTTTAACCTGTTGCATCTAATTGTGCCTATCTTTCTCCTCCCAATAAAATTACCACCTTGCCCAAAAAAAATTAAAACATTATAAAGTCTTGTGGTCTTGTGATTACGATTTCACTAAAGGATTAACACACATGGATATTGACATATAAATTAGGGCTAGATAAAAATATAGAAGGATCTTGAAAATAATGAAAAACAAAACTCAAGATAATCTATTCCAATATTTACATGCTATATACTAGATGGGGCCTCTTCATCTAATAGTTTAAGGTTTTGAATAGAATACTTTACCATGATGTCAAGGCAGTTCAAAAATTTAATTAAAAGATAATCCATACCAAAGAAGAATTTACAGTCATGTAATTACTACTTCACTGAAGGGTCCACACTTACTTTCATACTTCCAAATTTTATTTATTCACTTTGAAAATTTTATTTACTCTATTGGTAAAGACGTGGCACATGGTGTAGTGCCATCATATGTCATCTTCTCTTCTTCTCCTTAGAAAAAGACCCTTTTACATTCTTACGTTTAATCCTATCATTGGTGTATGCCATTGGAATGCCCAGCCCAACCCTACCCTACCCTACCCTACCCTACTCTACTCTTTCCCTACCCTTTATTCTTCTTGTACGGAAGAGCATCAAATGATCAATCCTTCCAATTAAGAGATAACACAACAAGTGTTGGGGTTCATATCTGAGACATCCTTGAGGGAGTAATATGTCGTCTCATAGGGAATATTATAGGGATGACCACTCTCATGTCTCTCCTTCATTAACTGAATGAGCTCGGCGATGGGATCTTCCTTCTTTTCCTCTTTCTTGGGTTCTTCTTTCTTGGGTTCTTCTTTCTTCGGTTCTTCCTTCTTGGGTTCTTCTTTCTTCGGTTCTGCTTTCTTGGGCTCTTCCGGTGGCCCAACAAAGTCTATAACCGTGTGCTGCCAAAACTTCCTCAATTTCCCAACGATGTCCACAGGATCCACTTCTCCAATCACTGTCATTAGATGCTTCTCCATATCCACAGAGATAGAATTGATTCCTAAAAGAAAAATGGAAAATTTATTAAATTCACCCCTTTTCTTGCTTTCAGGCCAGAAAAAAGCTTAAATTTTGGAAAACCCATTTGTTACCTGAAACGGAAGAGACTGCCCTCATGGCCTTTTGCTTGGATTTGGCGTCATATACTTCTACTTTCACCACCACTTTCTGTAACAAAAAGGGGAAGAGATTAGAAGATCCAATCAAATTACTTTTCAAAAGTGATATTCAATCTTACATATAAGGTTCTGAAAGCTCCAGAACTAAAACAGGGGAAGGAAAATCTTCATTGAAATCAATCAAAATTATTGAAAAAGTAGTGGGCATCCACCACTTTCTGTAACAAATAGGAGCAGAGATAAGAATATCCAATCAGATTACTTTTCAAACGTGATATTCAATCTTACATATAAGGTTCTGAAAGCTCCAAAACTAAAACAGGGGAAGGAAAATCTTTATTGGAATCAATCAAAACTAATTGAAAAGGTCGTGGGCATCTAGTTTAAAGGACATCTGAACTTAAATAGTAAGAATTAATTAATAAGAATGAAGATTCTGAACAGAATTTAAGATAAAGAGAGAAAACTGATCACCTTCATTTGATCTCTTTGAGTTTCAAATATCTGAACGGGAGGACAAGCAAGCAGCAAGCACAGATTAGAAGCGAAACACAGAGACGATGAAACACCAAAACGAATAAGGAGACTGAAAGAGAGATATGAAGAACGGGAACTTTGTGCGTAGCGATGTCTGTCCTAACGAGAAAGAGAGAGGGTCTGATGAATTTATAACACAAGAACACAGAGAAAGACTGATGAGCTCTCTCTCTCTCTCTCTCTCTCTCTCTCTCTTACGCGGACGTGCATAGGATTCGGACTAAAGATAAGCTCACTCTGACTCTTTGCGAATTAGGGCACGCTGTTCTGACATGTGTCCAATGGAAGCTTTTCTCGGTTTAATTTTTTTATTTTTTTTTCCTTGCTTGGTTGGTAGGACCCAGCATATTGCTATTATTAGGCAGTAGATCAGTCAACTACGAGCTGTCGTGGCCTTGAGAATCAGTGCTGAACTTCTAAAAATATACAAAAAAATTATATGATTACCAACTTTTGAGTTTTCTTTACAAAATTACCCATAAAAAGTTTTGAGTAATAAAAATACTTAAAATTGGATTTGGGTCTAATTTTGAGTTTACAAAATTATTCACCCAAAGTTTCAGTTAACAAAAATATCTAAAATCATGTTTAGATTTACAAAACCACCCAAAATAGTGAATCTTCATCTTCCACATATAATCATGTATTTTTTTATTACTAAAACTTTGTGTGGGTAGTTTTATAAATCTAAACTCAATTTTGAGTATTTTTATTAACTTAAACTTTAAGTGGGTAATTTTGTAGAGAAAAACCTAATTTTGGGTATTTTTGTTAACTGAAATTTTTTGTGGATAATTTTGTAAAGGAAAACCCATAAATGGATAATCACGTAATTTTTCCAAAAACATATTTACAGGTCTTGCAAAAATTCAATCTTCATCCTGTGACCAAATAGTTTGGCAAAATGTTTTTTATGAAGAAAGGCAGTTCTCACCAGAGTCTCTCTCCTGCTGCTTGTTGTAACCCATTGAAAGTTGAAACCTTTCATCTTCTCCTCCCTTCTTTCTCCCGGATGTCTCTCTCTCTTTCCATCTCTCTCTCTCTCTCTCTCTCTCTCTCTCTCTCATTCATCATGTCCTCTTTTCTCTGCCTCCGTTATTCCATATCCACTCACTGGCTCTGCACATCAACCGTTGTTGCTTTTAGACTTTAGAGACGGGAGAGTGAGGTGGGATGCAAAGCCACTATACAATTTCCACTAGATTGTAGCTTGCTTTACGACCATAATAAGGTCAGCAATCCTGGTGGTTCTTTTTTTCACCCAATTTCAGTCCAAGTCAATCTAAAATTTTCAATCAAAAATCAGTTAATAATTATAAATTAATTAATCAATCTCAACGAGTAGTCAAGTTGGTAAAGAATTTTCGTCTTAGAAAACATGTGGTTCTAAGCTCAACTCCTCTTATCTCCTTGAGATCACTTACACGGGTTGTTTAGTGTTCTTTAATACTTTAGGTGAAAGCTGAATGGGTCTCATTCAACCTCGATATGACTTGATCTATATAATTATGGGGCGGTCTTTATAGTTATAGAGTCATTGTGAATCCACATAACATTAGAAACCTGGGTACCCATGGTTAGTGAAAAAAAAAAAAATTATAAATAAATTAATGAGGAAAGTAAGGCTTCAAGTTTGAAAGCGAGAATTCTAAAATGCATCTAGATGTTCAACTTTTAACTGCCACGCATGTAATGTTTACTTAGTGGTCAAATTAAATAGAACGTGTCGTCATCAAGTCGTGGTTTAATATTTAATGCAATTTAGTTTCACCACCATCTATGAATCTAATGATTTGAAAATATTTCAAAAGTCAATTTTATAAAGCAATTGTAGAAAATGAGCTTTGCTTTTGATTCAAAATTAATAAACAGTTGCTACTAAAATCAGGAACTGCTTCTACCAAGGCTTGAGAATCTAAGAAGCAGGATTGAGTTCCCGAGTCTCTGGATAATTCTAGAATCATAGATTCTAGCTTAATTTCAAAAGTTTCAGAATTATGTTTGGAATTTGTTTCCACAAAATTTTCTCACCAATTCTAATTCTAAAATTTTTGGAATTTGTACTTGATTTGTCACCAAATCTGCATTATATTAGATAAGGTATATGATGAATTTGGATCCCATTATTTTATCACATCACTGTGAGCCCATGTTTCTAAAACTAACATTGTGGGTGGATTTATTACTTAATAGAGTTTGAAAGAGTTTAGGGCTTAGGCCCATGGTCAGTTTTTCAAAACACTTGTTAAGTTGGGGGCCAGCCCAGGTCAGTTTTACCCTAATTTGTTTGATGGGCCGAATGGCAACCATTTGAATGAGCCATTCTACGGTTTCTACCCTAGTGTGGTGGGTCCGACAGTGAGGCTCACAGTTAGCCTTATTTACAGATTTTGAGTATTTTGTGAAGTTTATTTGGTCACGCAGCACATTTTTGGCTAGCAAGTATTTCTTATATAGCATAAGCTGATTACAATTTGAGATCGTCTAGTAGAAGGGTCGTGGAAATCATTTTGATCACATGGACAGCCAAATCAGCGGTCAGAATCCTCTCCAATGTGGTAACCAGTCTAACGCAGATTGAATGGTTGGGAGGAACCAACCTTGCACCCCCAGATTCTTTCAATTGTCTATTGTGCTTTGAGACGCATTGAAGAAGAGCTGAATCCACAAAATAAAGGGTTGAAGGATTGACCTACCCCTCATAATGACTGGCCGATCTGGACCAGTATAGGTTGAACCCAATGTTTAGATTAGTAATGAGTCGGCTAACACCTCAACCTAGGTATCCAAGGCATCTCCCTCAACCAAACAGGAATTGACTGCTCTGAAACGGTGAGAATCGGGATCGGCCTTGTTCAATTTTGATCCGAATGGATTTAGAACTACATTTAATTAAAGTAGGGGAAGCATATATTTTATGGGAAAAGGGAAACTCCATAAATTATTTTACATATCGTATTCATATACCCCACCGCTCATCTTTATAAAATAAAGCCAAACTGACAAAAACGTCATAAAATAAGCCTATCATGACTCGTGACTGAACTCTGATGTAGATGGACGAATCTGTTTCGTGTATCCCTACGAGCGCCGGCTTATCAGTGAACAGCTAAGATATTTGTTATACAGTCAATCAATGGTCATATTATGTGACCTACAATAACAGCTCAGTTTTTACCAACTAAATAAGATCTGTCACAAAAATTCATGCTAGGATTAAACTTTCGTTTAAGATTCTCTTTCCCCTCATATATTGAGCCAAGTTTCCTGGTCTTTTCTTTGTTTTTGTGTTTTTGGGCCGGGGGGGACTAGGGAAGTGGTGACATAAAGTTGAACATAACAACTCCACTTTTGATCATTCATATCAACTTCAATAAAAATCTTTTCTCATATCTTTTATCACTTGGATGAAACTTCTGAAACACTTGGTAGAGTAGTTTAGAATTAGTATACAACAGGTAGGTCATTGTGGCATCAGCCAAGATTTTAAGTATTGGTATGATATATTGGTCTCGATATATATCTCCTGGGGGGGGGGGGAAGGGTTTGGCATCAAAAGGAAATAATGATAGACATCCTTCAGATTTGTAATCATACTTCTGTTTTTTGCTCTCTCTTGATATCTAGAAGAATGACCTTACATGCTTACTTATTAAATAAAAAAAAAATAAAAATTTAAGGTGGTGGTGATGGTGTTGTTGTATTGTGGGGGTAAGGGTGTTAATTGGTTTGGTTTTGGTTTAAATGGTGCAGATAGGTTTGGTTCACATTTATTTGACTGGTTTCATTTATTCCATACGTTTGAAAACGGTTCACAATCGGTTTGATATAACTTGCAACCATCTTTAACAATGGTATGTCTTAATTTGATAATCTAGTGCTATTTCTTTGCATGGTCATTCTCAAATGTTCCTTTACACGTGTCAATAGAGCCCTTCACGTGCTTCTCAATAGAATATCTTTTACCAAAAAAAAACCATATCGAAGATTCAAAAACATTACTCTGGAAAAACCTGAACGCTTTCATAATTTCACCAAAAATATAATACCAAATGTACCTGAAAATTCGAGTACTAAGCTGGAATCTTTTACCCGGCCTAATGTCTTCCATAAGGTTAATAGAGAAATTAAATGAATAAATTATATGGATCAATAATCATTCTTGGCAACGACTTATACAATGGAGGTGGAGAAAACAGGAGAGACAATACTCCTTTGTTACTTGTGTGGAAAATGGGTCCTAATGATCGCTTCAACCACGAGTTGAAGTGTGATGAGCATCGAATGGTTAAGAATATTTGTTTAATTTCGGATTCTAGATTTGATTCTGGAATTCATTCTTAGCATTCAAATCATCTATAACGTTTCAAACACATTCTGATTCTTATATATGAATAAAACGTGATTCTGAAAAAAGCCAAACATGGCCTAACTCCAAGGAATTTCAAACATCATGATGTTGTAAGAACCTCTAAACTTCTAAATTAACAAAAATATTAAACACGTTTCAATGGTGTCATAGATTAATCATATGTTAAATTTTATAGAAAGAGAGTGTTAGGAGCTAAATGGTCCAATCAAGCGTGATAAGGAATATCCATATTGGTTTGGAGAGGGGTAATTTCGGCTTCATCAAGAAAGATGGGTGTAATGATAATCCGACAAACCAATCCCTGGTCACACTCACTAGCGGATAAAAATACACACTTTTGATTTTCTGTAGATTGGGCTTTAGCTATTAGATGGAGAAAAGATATGTAGTTAAAAACACAAGAGAATAATATATGTGGCCAAGATTGGAATGCAAAGACAAGAAAAAAAAATTTGTTGATAGATAGAGGCTCGTAAACACATTATTTCTTTTATTATTGGGATTTTCATTTCAATTAACTCCCGTGTCAATAGATATATAATCTTACTCTTTTTTCACCTTATCAACACCCTTTATTATAAAGAAAGTTGTAGTTATTGTATAGTCGATGGTGGTGATAGAGAGATATCCATGTCAGTGAATCCAGTGCATAGCGCACTGTTGAGCTCCTGCTTGTAGAGCAAGCTTCAAGAGTGTGGAAGGTCTAAGGATCGACTCCTGTCACATGTATTCTCCCCCCCCCCTTTCCTATCATCCCACCCTTCCCCTCTAGTGTGCGTGAGTAAAGTCCCTTGGATATTCCTTAGAATGTAATAAAAAAAAAAAAAAAAAAAAAAAAGAGAGATATCCATGTCATATGATATCATGCAGTATATATCAAGAGGGGAAGGAAACAAATTCCCTAATTCCACTTGGCTCATTTCCTTGCATTGGGGAATAAAATAAAAAAGAGTTCAAACTTTATAGAATTTGGTGCTCCCAACTCCTTTTAAAACG
>NW_024868493.1:74739-78730 GCF_013358625.1 Macadamia integrifolia
TCATGTAGATTGTAGAGTACTACACCCAATATATAGTTCCAATAAATGTCCCTATGCTATACTCGATGGTATATCCGTATCATATACTCGATGGTATAAATGACACTTAACCAATAATGCAACTAATAGTCGTACCTAAACCCATAATGATAGATAGGGTGCCATATAACATGTCAATTGATGGCAACTATGATGTGCATATGGAAAACCCATTACAAACCACAAACACAACTTCAGAGAATCAAAGCACCCAATCGCCGGCGAAGTATGAAGACACAGTGAATATTGACTCCGAGTTAAAGGTGATGCATGAAGACCTTCTCTTTGATAATCAGGGTACAACAAGATTTTGATTTAATTAATTTCGGATTTTTTTTTCTCCTTGGTAGTTTCTTGTCTCTTTTCCCTACTGATGGCAATGCCAAAGGTGGGGGTTTAGTCAAGAGTTTAGGTTTTTTTTTTTCTTCTTTGTAGAAGTGTGAGAGATTACCTCAGAAAATATAAGCCTTGTCGATTTTTGTTGGAAAAAGAAGAAAGGTAACATTAGGATAATAAATGCATAAGAATCACACTATTTTCCAAAGGTTTATTGATTTATTCAAGATAAAGTTTTTTTTTTTTAATGGGATAAAATTCGGGCATAATTCGGATAAAATTCGGTTCGATCGAATTATTCGTGAATTTTAAAAAAGTCTATAAAATTCAAGAATTTTTCAAAATTTTTTATTTGATACAGATTTGGACCAAATTATTCAAAAAATTCGATAAAATTATGTTCGATTGAATTATTCGTGAATAATTTGGAGAATTTAATAACTAAGTGTACAACGCCTTTTGTGTTATAAAGGAATTAGGCAGACAAAACCGGTGATAGAACGTAAGATTTGATCGAATTGCGCAATGAAGTCCGATTAATCAGAAACTATCTTTTGACAAAAGTTGGAAGTGTTTAGTTTAGAACCAAAGAAGTTGTGTAACTGAGTTTAGGCTTGGTTTTGAATATACAATAAACAAAGTGAAACAATGGAGATGAATAATAAATGTTAAAATTAAGCATTTACTTGGCAAGAAAAGCTTAAGTTAACAATTTCTAAGGTTAGAAAGTATTTTGGCATTTATTGGTAGTTTTGACAATTGGAATAATTAACGAAATCCTAAATAAATCACAAATCATATCAAGTTTTATTATCATATGATCCACCATGTATAAGAATTCCTTCAAAAAGATTATATTGACATTGTTGTTTAAACAAATTATTTTAATTACAATATTTTTCATAAGATCTAAGGATATGGAGAGGGAGTCTAAGGTGAGGGATATGGAAATACAATTACTGTTACATATAGAATATTGATATCAAATAAAAAATAATAATGCATGGGTAACCGACATTATGGACACTACACATCTAGACTGGATCTACAAAAGTTTGAGCCTCGACAAATATTACAAAATATTATCTTTCTAGAATGATGTCAATATTGATATTGATAAGAATCAACTCTCGCTAAATTGTTTATAGGATTCATCCGGCCCCCCTTCCCAACGACTATCTCCTTTTTTTCCTTTTTCAAATTGTCATTCTTTGTATTATATTGGTATCATTTTTACGTTTAGGTCCTATAGTGTTAAAATATTTGAACTCATCCAAAACGCAATTATTAAACGAAAATCAACTTGTTATAGATAAGATTAAGTTTCTCCTAACCCATGGTGAAGAGATTCATAATATGAGAATATGATTGGATTCTAGGTGTATTGTTAACTCCCATCCTCTATTTTATGAGCCCCACTCTGTTGGGGATTCTTTACCATAAAATCATATGAATAATTCCATTGATGTTAGAATACAAGAATCATAAATCAATCATAAATGATTAATCATGGGTGTCGTCCCTAAACCAAGAACAAACAAACATATAGATTTACCCCATATATGATAATCAATTGGAGTAGAAGAATACATGTTTGTAAGTTTAGAAGTCCCATAAGTATTGATCACGTAACTCTCTTCTATGTGCTTGAAAATTAGTCCTATGAAGATTGTAACAAAGAACTACATAATGAAATCTCAGTAGTTAAAATCTTCTACAGCCTTTCATCCTTGGAATACTCTCACATGCAACTTTTAGCTTCTATTTATAATAGAATCCTTAAAACCCTTATTCATTCCCCAAATGGATTGAACTAGGAGTTTTCTAATCAGAGCGGGTCTATAATTGCTTGGGCCCAATGGATCAATCGGTATTAGTTAAGCCCATATAAAAATACTAACACACTCGACCCGAAAAAAATACCCTTTCTCAGTTCAATAAGACTAAAACGGTTAGATCTTATATTGAAGAGATTCTCCCCTCGCCATAAGTGAAGAAAAACTAATTTCTATTTGTGGTTGAAATGGAGTTGAAATGGCGACATGAAACAAAAAAGAGAAACAGAAAACCTATGACACCGTAGGATATGAATGCAAAGAGAGGTGGAGGATGGATCCAGCTTATTATGCCAGCATGAGATGAAAGAATTATTATTCTTGAGGAAGCCTTTAATGGTTTCCAAGAGACAAGATAGTAGAGTCCAAGCAAGTTTGAACAATATATTTGGATATCCTTAGTAAGTGGCTGACGGAAAGCATCCAATAAGCACCTATCAGTCAAAATGGAAGATAACATAACCAAGCATGGAGGGAGTACAAAGCGAAGACCTAACAGGAGAGAAAGGGCTTCCCAAACAACCGCTTAAGTAGAGAACATGTGGTTGGGGAAATCAAAATAAGCTTCTGAACGTGGGAAAATCATCTGTCTATTCGATTGATATTTTCTCACTTTTCTGTCCCAACGAAGGAAAAACGTAAGCGGTAAAGATAAGATCATGAGATATGTATGATAGAGAAAGTTCTAGAAAGGAGGGGTGAGGATCCCAGCTTGGATCCAACCTATAATGCCACCATGAGATGAAAGAAATTATTAATATATATATATATATATATATATTTCTTTTAATTAAATAGATGAAAGAATTATTATAATTCTTAAGGAATCATTCAAGATTTTTTCAAGAGATCGACGAGATACTAGTCCAAGATTTGAGACCCACTTTGTCGTGGAAAAGTCATCTGTCTATTCGATTGTAATTATCTTTTTTTTTTTTTGGTAAAGATTGTAATTATCTACTACATTTCTATCCAACTAAATGAATATAAAATCCGGATATGATGTAAATATTCATTACTATTTTTAGTATTATTAAGTTTGCTTTGAAATAAAAATCCGGAAGTGGTTGAAGGTAAAATTGGGGGGCATGGTAAGGAAAGTTGAAGGATCAACATAAATACTTTATAAATATTGAGTTTTCTTAAGGCCAAGGTGAATTATGTTTGTATTCTAATTTATTATTTATAAACATTCAGTAAAATTATCGGGCTACCCAGTACAATTTATGTAACATCAAATTTATTGTAAACAAAAAGGAAACAATATATAGATACAATAGGGCTACCCATTACCATTTCAGTAAAAGGTCAACACACCATCTATATAAATGGGTAACTATGGGTCTTTGATGACTTAATAAATTAGTCGAACTCCTTCAAATAATAGTTTAAACTTTTTAGCTGAAAATATTTCAACATGATATCAGAGCAATGCCTAAGCTTTAGATCAACAACAATGATCTAAGTCTCTCGATATATATATATATATATATATATATATATATATAGAGAGAGAGAGAGAGAGAGAGAGAGAGAGAGAGAGAGAGAGGTCGTATACCCTTAGACAGCAAACAGCGGCAAATTGAAGAGCTATCAACCAACCCACCATTCCCAGGACCCCAACTGTACGAAGAAGCTTCAAGTGAATTCTCTCATTTAAGAGATAACACAACAAGCACTGGGGTAATTCTCTTCTGCAACAGTCTCGACTACATAGTAGGGAGGGTATGCGTTAACAATCTCCGTAACTGTGGTGGTGGTTTCCTTCTTCTCAGGCTCTT
>NW_024868493.1:78750-97742 GCF_013358625.1 Macadamia integrifolia
ACAAAAAAAAAAATATATGAAAATACAAAATTTTTTCTTTTCTTTTCTTGTAATGTAATGGTAATCAAAAATACATATTTTTTTATATTTTTTTACTATTTCATTTCTTTTTTATTCTTTTCTTTTCTTCTTTTTTCTATATTCTTCTATCTTTCCAATATTTTCTCTTGGCTACATCAGACACCCAGAGACAAAGACGAGAGAATTCAATAAGAAAACCTTCCAGTCTCCACATTTGTTCTACAACCCAAGCCTACCCTTCATTTCGAAGACCTTGACTCAAGAATTAATGTTTAATATTCGTCGATTCTAAGGTTTTAAAAGTAGGGGATCATTCTTTGGGAGTGGGGCCACGTGTCAATCAATGAGATCCAAATTTTGGTTGGGTCCCACCCTCCCCTGCATTTCGAAGACCTTGACTCAAGAATTAATGTTTAATATTCGTCGATTCTAAGGTTTTAGAAGTAGGGGATCATTCTTTGGGAGTGGGGACCACGTGTCAATAATGAGGATCCAAATTTTGGTTGGGTCCCACCTAGGGGTGTCAATTTGTGGCCCGACCGTTTATAGACCGGCCCGGCCCGTTTATAAATGGTCGGTCTCGGTTTTGCTACTTGGACCGTCGGGTGCCCGATCGAGACCGACCGAATAACGCCCGACCGAGACCGGTCTATTGTGCACCGACTTGACCCGACCCTTTAATGATCGTAGAATACCTATTTTACCCCCCAAATTAAAGAATAAAAACTAAAAAGTAAAAGACATGTTCACATTTTAAATAATGGTTATATTTGGTATCATTTATTGATTTATTGTCATTTTTTTGGGCTTGCATGAGTGGGCCGGAATATAGGAGCACATTTTAAAGAGGGCCCGTTTAAAAACCGGTTAAAGCCCGTTTAACATTAAACATGTCCGTAGCCCGGTTAAGGCCCGACTAAAGCCCGATTATAGCCCGAGACCGACCGACCGAATATAAAGTGTACAATGCCCTCAATAACTAAGCCCGATTAGTTAAATGGGCGGACACGGTGTAGCCTTTGAAAGTCTTCAAGCCCTATTAAGCCCGACCGAAACCGGACCGGCCCGACCGATTGACACCCCTAGTCCCACCCTCCACATGATACCGTGGAAGAAAAGCAATCGCAAAAGTCCATAGCTTTAGAGAGCGACACATGGATAGATTTTCTACGGGGTTCCACTTGTGAGTTTCAAATGTACGTTTCGGATCAGATTTAATCAGTCAATTTTGTTTCAAATTTTCAAAAAAATTAATATTTTTATTGGGAGAGGGATAAGTATGCTGCCGATATCAAGTATGCTAACGGATAGCACCAATAGGAATACATGATGGAATATTATTCAGGAAGGATATGAGGGTCATTTCAGAAAAAGGGAAGAGAGAGATAGACACAATGAGTGTTAGCATACTTGGTATCGGCGGCATACCCAACATTTTTCCATTTTTATTTTATTATTTTATCCCTGATCTGATACTGGCATTCAATTCAGATCGGTCATATATCAATACTGATCTCAACGGATACCAATAAGATTCAATCAATCCAATATCAATACCTAAAATTATGAAAAAAAAAAATGAAAAATAGAATTCATGAGAATCATTCTCTGTGATACCCTACTTTTTAAACCCTGTCTAATTACACAGTTGACCCGGTTTAACCATGCAGGACTCTAACCGAAGAGGGTTAAGGCGGGTTCCTTATGGATCATGATGGCAAAGGTGACTTTGAACACGGGTTGGCCAGACAAGTCTGAGTCAGTGCCAGAGGAGACTGGTGTACCCAAGCCGTGCACGTGCACGTATCATAAGGCCATGTACGGATGATGATGGTATGTAGCCGTATCCTAAAGCACGTACGTATAATATACCGTGTGCCCAGAGTCGAACTCTATCAAAATCCCACTTGTTAGCAAACTTTTGACCCTCAGGTGGGCGGTCACAGGTGGGCGCATCCGCCCACTTAAGTAACCCACCCATGTTCTACTAATGATTTTGAGAAAGTATAAATAACATTATTTGTGTTTTTCAATATCTCATTTATTATACGAAAAGTTGGTGAGAAGATTTAAGAGGAGAGAGAAGAGAAGGGAGAAAAGAGAACGAATAAGAAGGAAGGGGAAGGAAGAGGAAGAAGAAATTGATTTAAGCGGCGCCAAGGTTTGATCTTCTCATTCTAACGCCGAAAGAGTGATCTCCAACACGAGATCTACGTTTAGAGATGAGCGAAGGCTATATTCCTTAAACTTTCACCATACCCAAGTAAAACCCTTGATTTAGGTAGAGTTCCTTGAGGTCTTGTAAATCCCCATTGAGATGATGAATCTAAGGTTTAATAGATGGTCTATGTGTTGATTTTGAAGGATTTGAAGAAGTGTTTATAAGGTTGGAGAAGCATTGGTGATTTGAAGTGATTTTGGGGTTTTGAATGAGTTCTTGAGCAAAGAAGGTAAGATGGTTTTCCATTCCTTAAATCTAACATAGATCTAGGTTAGAATCATCTTATGAGACCTTGAATGTGTGGAAAATGGGTTTGAAAAAGCCCCATTTGATTTCCCCAAAGGTTGGGGAAGGTTTCAGGAAAAATGGCATTTTTTCGCTGAGACAGGTGGGCCGAGACCAATGGGCCAAACGGCCCACCTGAGAGGGCAGGCCCTCGGGGCCAACCGACGGGCCCCGATCGGTGGGCCGATCGGTGGGCCAACCTGCCTGCCGGTCCTAGCCGACCCTCGGCCTCCACCGGTGGGCCCCTACCTGCGGGCCGACCTACCCGCCGGTCAGGATCGGTGGGTCAAGACAGGTGGGTTGTCCGACCCACCCGAGAGGCTCCCAACGTGATTTTTACGTCCGAATGGACCCAAAACGGACGTGCGACCTTCTTTTAGGATTCTAAACATGATTTTGTCATCAAATCTTGTTAGTTTTGACCCCAAAGTGGTGAAATGCTAACCTCATTCACTTATGATAGACTCACAAAAATTTATGCTTCTCGCACCGGATCTCACCCGTACAGGGCGTGAATCTTTGTACACAACAAGTAAGTGGGGAGAGGACGTTTGACCTAATTTTAAGGCTTGTTTGACATTCATTAAATTGTATCTAGACTAGTCATGTCATCATGTAAAGTATATGTAGCTTAACCATCCTCATATGTTTATGCCATGTGTGTTGTGTTTATTCTCTCAATGTCAAATGATGATGTGCTTATGTGATGAATATTGATATCATTTTGCATGATGCATTAATAGACTAGATGCAGTAGTCGGCTTGAAAACGAGTGCATTGGTGGCCCGTGGAATGGGATGCGGTGGTACTATGCAATCGTACTATGTCATATAAGAACATACGGTTTAGGATTATCATCTTCCCGTGCTACGACCCTTCCCAACAGGGGTTGAGGTGTTAGGTTACCATTCGGGGGGAAGCAGTGGTCGCGGTTGTCGGGTCACTGTGGCGGTTAGACATACGTCCAGCTGGTCATTAGGACAGTCAGCAACCTCGGTGGTATATTCAAGAGGACCAATCGTACTACTTTTAAATTACTGGAGTCAGCACCTTTATTTTCTGTCATTTACTTTTATGTTGAGAGCTAGTGGTCGGCATGCTTTACTTTTCTGAGTACTCACGGTGGGCCTTCTTCGACGGCCCTATGGGTGTATCGCGGGATGGAGTTCGCGGCTCGTACCCGGAGTATACGTGCATTGTGGTTGTAGTAGCACTAAACCAAAGACTTAGTAATGTTGTTTAGGTGGATGTGATTAAAAAATGAATTGCATAGCATATAACGCATATGGTTGTGATTGTTGTGTGGACTATTGTGTGGTACTTCTTTTCACTTACTGAGCTAGTGAGCTCATCCCATGTGTGTGCTGTGGGACCACAGCAGTGACTCCATACAGGGTTACTTTTTATTCTTTTGATGACCCCTTTTGTGTACTTGATACGTGAATTATTATTCTTTTGTGTAAATATCATGCCTGCGAGCCCACATGTATTTATCTATGTACTACAATTTGGGTATCAAGTATATTGGGGATATTTAAAGGTAAATTAAGTCTTCCGCTGAACTGTTGAACATTATCTTAGTTGTGTGTATGCTGTGGTTGGATACTGTATCAGATGATCCTGACAGATTTGGGTTAATCGGAGTTAACCCGGTCACCGGTCCGATTCTGTGTGAACGGGGTGTTACATTCTCACTACTGGGATATCCCATATTCTCAATGTTTGATAACGTTTCTGTTGTTTCTGTGTTTAGAAACAGCAGAAATGGCTTTTCACGTTTTCGAAAATAAAAACGGATTTTTTTATGTTTAATAAACATGTTTCTTGAAACATTTTTTGCAGACATAATGCCACTAAAAACCTCAATTGTATCATCAAATGCCCCAAAGGGAGAGAGGGTTTGGTTGCCTCTTTTTAAGTTTAAATAGTTGAGAGCTTTATCAAGCATAACAACATTTTTTTCTTTCTCAAATTCGTTTCTAGAAACGATGAAACAAGTTGGTTTGTTTCATCAGAGTTGTTTCTAGAATTGTAAATAGAAATAAATTTTGATTTATGTTTTTAGAAACAGGTAAAATTGAACAACTTTATCAATCACTTTTTAGGTTGTTTTTCCGTTTCAGGGAACAAGAAAATGCAGAAACGAAAAAAATGGAACATTATCAAATGGTGCCTTAGATAAATTAATATTTTAATAAAATATACCTAAAAACATCCTCAATACCAAAAATGAAAATAGAGTTGTAGGATAATGTGATTACTACTTCAGCAAAGGATCACAGCACACATAGACATAGTTATATAAATTAAGACTAGATAAACCAGAGAAATAGAATAAAAAAGATTACGGTCTATCACTTGATAGGTTAAGCTTTTGAGTGGAATAATTCAATGGCGTTGTCATCCCTATAGAACAACAGTGAAGAGCAATCAACCAATCCACCTTCCCCACAACCCCAACCATATAGAAGAGCTTCAAGATTCCTTAAAAAAAAACAACAAAAAAAAAAAAAAAAAAAAAAAAAAAAAAAAAAAAAAAAAAAAACAAAAAAAAAACAAAACAAAACAAAAACAAAAAAACAAAAAAACAAAAAAGTTTAACCATTTGATGTGGAAAGATTTTTCTTGTTGCCAGTATTGCAGGAAGCCTCCTACTTATGTGGGTTCGTGGCCAAAGAAATGAAATATTCATTTTTCCTTAGTCTTCATGAATATCTTCTTAGGTTTTCATATATTTTAAAGGGAAGGGTTTTTCAAAATGATTTTTTTAATTATTCTTTTTTTTTTTTAATAATAATATAATAATACCGTGTGAGGTGATATGCAATAGGAGCAGAGATCAGAAGATCCAATCAGATTATTATTGAAAAGTGAACTATACGATAAGCTTCTGTAAGCTCCATAAGAAAAATAGGGAAAGGAAAATCTCCACTGCTACCAATCAAGACTCATGGAAAAAGTAATTGATGTCAACCAATTTGAAGTACATCAAAGAAAAGAAAGAAAAGAACCATTCACTCAAACATGCTTTCAAAACTGTGGGAATTAATTAAACGAAGCATCTGAACTGATTTAGAGCCAAAGGGAGAAAACTAACCACCTTCATTTCTCTCTTAAGTAGTCTCAAATATCCGATCACCGGGAAACAGAGACGATGAAGCAACAAAAGGCAGGAGACAAAGAGAAACGAGATTAATGAGAACCGTGTTAGTTAAGTAGCCAAGAGATGACAATCTAATTCTGGGTTTATAACACAAGAAAGAGTCCAGAATCTCAATTACGCCCTTGTACGATGTTAGACTAACAAAAATATCAAAAATTGAGTTTGGGTTTACAAAATTATCCACATAAAGTTTCAGTAATAAAAAAATACATGATTATATGTGGAAGATGAAGACTCACTATTTTGGGTAGTTCTGTAAACCCAAACTTGATTTTGGGTATTTTTGTTAAGTGAAACTTTGGGTGGGTAGTTTTGTAAACCCAAACCCAATTTTGGGTATTTTTGTTAACCAAAACTTTTTGTGGGTAATTTTGTAAAGAGAAATCCAAAAGTGGATAATCATGTAATTTTTCCAAACGTTTATTTCACCCCTTCTTATGTCTAGGTGCAAGCATCTCTCTCTCTCTCTCTCCTGGGATAATATTCTCTGTGTACTATGTAGCATACAGACGGAGATAGACATAGAGAGATGCAACACAACCGAACGAGGAAATGAAATGGAGGACCACTCAAACCAGATGAATTGGAAGTATGGATCCAAATCACATCAGCCACTAATTAAAATGGGAATTATTGTTGGTGATATATAGATTGCTATGGACTAGCTAGCTACATTAAATGAATCTTCTGCTTAGTTCCTCTCCATGTGTTCCTTTGCCTCTTCTCTATCATTTCATTTTGTTTTCTGAGTAATTTCCTATACTTAAAACTAATCAAAGATGATTATAATAAATCAAAAGAGAGATATGATTCAAAAGAAAGAAGAGATTTGGAAGTCAGAGATTCAACGGTCGGTGCCCAACCTTGAAACGAAAAAGGACAGAGCAGTAGAGAATATGTTTTTTATTAATTTTGGGTTGGTATTGGGTTTTTATCAAGTTCTATCAGTTTCGGTCCGGTTTTTATAGTTTGATTAAGAATCTTATCAGTTTCATGTGGTCCAATTCGGATCAATCTCACAAAATCTGTCCAAACATGTTCTGATAAGCTCATAACGGTTTTGATTGGATTTTATTAGTTCTACATAGGTTTTGACACCCTAGGTAAAATATTGCTTTTCATTTTTTCGTGTTTTAGACATGTTATAACTAAGAAAGGTCAAGATATAAAATCTATGGACAAAAAAGACGGAGGGGATCAAATCCCATATTAGAAAATAGCACTTCTTAGAAGCAAAAGATGCTAAAGAATTACAACTAGGGGCGTCAATCGGTCGGGTCAAGTTAGTTAACTTTCAGTTAGGTATAACCAGATTTTCTCACTTTAGGACCTCAGAGTGTGTTCAGCTTATTTAACTAATCAGATCTCATAGGGTAAGCATGGTCTCATTTAAAAACGATCAATCGAGTATTGAATTTTAATTAGGCTTAATGAACCTTAAATATACGATTGAGATAATTATTTCTAAACAATTTTTATTCGGGCTATAAATGACCTTTAAATCCAGACCGAATAAGTCGAACTATTAATCGATTAGATACCCATCAGATTACATCCTTGCACCAAGAATGATCATTTACTATCAGATAAGGTTTGAAACCACAGACATTTATTAGACGAGCGTAGCCAACTCGAGCTTGATCGATCAGGTTTATATCGGTGCGGGCCTGAAATTGACACTCCTATCTAAAGCTGCGTTTGAGAAAGTTGAAACCTATCAAAACCCTTAAGCTCGATCCGTTGTGATATGGTGGGTCCCAAGTCCCAACTCCGAACTCCCAACGTATGGTGTCAATTGGACGCTATAAATCCTCTCTTATAACTTTGAAACTAATGTTGAAACAAAAAGGATAAGGGGTGTTGTAGTGGGGGGCATTGGATCCTAAACCTCTTCCCCTCTGTCTTTTATTTCATGAAAATGATATAGAGAAGGAGCTGCATCTCAATTAGACAAAGGGACCAGTGTTACTGTGTCCCATAGCAATCACGATTGGTACTTGTCTATTTCACGGTTTTAGGAATTGACATCGGATCCTTGGTATCAGCTGATATGATATGGAAATAATTTCTATAAAAACAATGTTATTTTGATATAATCAAATTGATACGGACTGAAACTATCAATACGTTCTGAAATCGGCATTAACCTTATCATCGTTGTTATTGTGAATTAAATCCATGGTTAGAACATTTATGTGACGACCTTTTTAAGATTTTATTTTTTTATTTTTTTTTAAGAAAATTATCTTGTATCACCCCTAATTTTAAAACTAAGTTTCATACCACCTTATTTTTCTAAAAATATCAACTGTACCCTGAAAAAAACACCGTTTAATTTAGTACTGAAAAAGACCCTTTTGATCATATTATGTCTGTCATCTTTTTCCTCATTTTACCCTGAAAAAAAAAACTTACCATCGAACCCAAGGAAGGAGATTCATCTGCTCTGGCACACGGTTGACCAAAGACCTAATTTTTTTGGAGAACCCACTGTTAATTATTCTGATTTAACTGCTCATGTTTTGATTTTGAGTAATCAGTGCCCGGAGATTTCAAATTTCTATTAAAAAAACAAAAGAAAAATCAAGCGATTTCTTTTGGTTTTCAAGCAAAGGGGGTTGCTAGATGCTGAAGCGAGATGAAAAGACTAAGTAATCAGAAATTGAAGAAAAAAGAAAAATCTGAAGTTAGTAAAACAAGATTTATACAGTTTCAGTGTTTTCACTCGGAGAGAGAAGGAAAATAAGAGAAGTTGAGGAAACAAAAAAAGGCAGGTTCAGGAGATAACCTTACTCAAGCACAAGCAGATACTGAACTCAAAACCTTTAAATGAGGGAATTTTAGAGGCCCCGCAGCCCTACTACTTCCATGGATCTTCATTTTCATTCATCATAGAACTAGGAAGGCGAAAGAGGTATCTGAATTCAAGGCCCGAGCTTCAACAATGTCATAGTTTGAGGAATTTTGAAAACCCCAGCCCTAACTGTTCAAATTGTTCTTCGTTTTTCATTCATAAGAAAAAAGGAATCTTTGTTGAGACTTATTGAGAGGAAGCTTTGTTGAGACTTGGGAAGCCCTAAACCTCAGCTGATGGTTAATTGTAATCCGCAGGTGAACGGAATTTTTTTTCACAGTAGTTTGTAGAGCAGAGAAGCCCTAAACCTACTATTCAATGTGAGTTAATGTTGATTTGGGGTGTTTTCCATAGAAGGGTAAAACAGTAAGTTCACCCTTGAGGAAGGGTAAAGTTGACATTTAGAAAATAGCAATCATGCCATGTCATCACTGGCCCGTTTGGTATCGTTTCTGTTCCAGAAACGCCGTTTCGTGTCAAAAACGAAAATTTCAGTTTCTATGTCAAAACGCAGTTTTTAAACGAAAAAATGGTGTTTTAAAATTTCAGATTTATCGGGAATTTTTTTTTTTGTAAAATGGAACGAAACTGGGAAAACGGAACTCCAACTCCGTCCAATCTCCTTTTTCAGTTTTTTTTTTTCTACTTTTTGTTCAAAAAAAAAAAACAGAAACGGACCATAAGTGCACCAAACAGAAGATTCCGTTTTTTCGTTCCAATAGAACGAAAAAAACTCCAGAAAAGTTTTTTTAGAACGATACCAAACGGACGTTTTTTCTGTAACAGAATGGATTTAAGTGTAATTTTGTTTATAAAATGAGGAATGTATTCGATATTATTATAAAATTAGGGTTTTATGAGACATATGTTTTAAAATTAGGGGTGGTATAAGATAATTTTCTCTTTTTTTTTATTTTTCAAAAAACCCTTTAAGGAAATTATGTAAAAAAAAAAATGAATAATAACATGATAAAAATGAAGAAAATAGAAGTTCTATAAAGTGACTATTTTAGATATCTAATGTCAACCATAAATAAAGAAAGTGACATAGATGATGATGTTTTACAAAAAATTAAAATATGGTGGATGAAGTAGAGAAGTGTGGCTAAAGTGTTGTGTGGGCCGCATATCCTTTTAAAGCTTAATGAAAAATTCTATAGGATTGTTGTGCTACCAATTATGATGTATGTGGAGGAATGTTAGACAGTTAAAAAGTGTCATATAGAGCAGTTATGTATAACTGAGATGAGGATGTTAAGATGGATGTGCGGAAAAAGTAGAATGATAAAATAAAGAGTGAGCATATTAGAGTTGATTTGAGAGTTGCTCCAATCAATGACAAGCTCCGCAAAAGTCTTTTGAAGTGGTATAACCATGTCAAAGGAGGCCTAAGAACGCTCCAATAAGGAGGAGTGATCTGATTCTGATTGAAGAAGCTAAAAGAGGTAAAGGTAGACCTAAAATGACCATAAATGAAGTAGTGATGAATGACATCCATAGTCTCGGCTTTGTCCCAAGTATGACCTTAGATAGAGCCTATTGGAGGGAACAGATCCATGTAACCAACTCCACTTAGTTGAGATTCTCCTGACTTGTTGAGTTGTGCATCTTTCCTCTTACTCTCACCTTTCTATTCATCTTTCTTTTTTTCATCTCTCATCTTTTCATGATCTTCCTTCCCCCCTTTTTTGTTAGGACTTTTTTTTTTCTATTTTTGTTTTGTTTGGATCCATGTAGCCAAGGATTAAAGTATCGGTATCGGTCGCCGTATCGGTCG
This sequence comes from Macadamia integrifolia, assembly GCF_013358625.1. Lineage (NCBI taxonomy): Eukaryota > Viridiplantae > Streptophyta > Magnoliopsida > Proteales > Proteaceae > Macadamia > Macadamia integrifolia. The sequence goes on from NW_024868493.1 coordinate 89,072, forward strand.
GCCAAAATTAAGATACGTATCGGAGAGTATCGTATCGTATCGGAGATACACTGAGATACGCTAAAGATACACACATAAATGGATAGAAAACATTTTTTTAAACACTTTTGCATAAAGAATTTGTTAAAAAAAGCTATTGATAACATGTATTATGCATAAACACTAAATTGAGGGTATCGTACTAAGAATTCAAGGTTTGTAGTTGTCCAATAAATGTAAAATCCTTGTTCCCAACCTTGATTTCCACTTTAGTTAGAGAGAAATATGGCTGACAACAACTTTGGAACAAAAACCCTTCAAAAAATTGTGTTTTTCTGAAAAATTACACATCTTGGCCATTATATGACCATAGCGCACTGTATCGGTACATACTGATACTCACCGATACGTATCGATACTCACCGATACGTACCGATATATATCGATACTCACCGATACGTGCCAAAATATACCGATACGTACCGATCGATACATACCGATACTCACCGATACGTACCGATATATATATATCGATACTCACCGATACGTGCCAATATATACCGATACGTACCGATCGATACATACCGATACTCACCAATACATACCGAAACGTACATTTTACCTCAATTTTATAATTTTCATAGTCGTATCGAGGCATATCGTATCGTATCGATGTGTATTGGTGGTGTATTGATGCATATCGGTATGTATTGTAGGATATATATCGATACGAAAGGATTTTAAAATTTTCATGTATCGTATCGATGTGTATCGTATCGGTCGGCTAAATTTAAGATACGTATCGGAGGGTATCGTATCGGTATTGGAGATACTTAAAACCATGCATGTAGCCAACCCATTAGGTTGGGATAAGACATTGCATGTACAATTCTTTTCATGTTATAAAGGAACTAGCCAAACAAAACCAATGAATGAAGAGTAGACGAAAGTTGAAAGTATTCATTTTAGAGCCAAGAAAGTTGTTTACCAAGTTTAAACATGATTTTGAGTATCTAATAGACAATGTGAAATAGTGGGGATGGAAAATAGAAATTGTTAAACTTTAAATCAAATACTTACCAAGAGAAGCTAAAGCAAACAATGATTGGAGGATAGAAAAAAAAAAGATTTATTTTGTAGTTTTGATAAATAGAATAAATAAAAAAAGTTTATATAAATCACATGTCAAGTTTACTGTCATATGGTCTACCATGTATAAGAATTCCTTCAAAAAAATTCTAGTCACCTTGTTCTTTAGACAAATACTACTTAATACAATAGTTAGGCTTTGGCTTTCTGTATATTATGTACCAAAATATTTCAATAAGTCCAAAATACAATTATTAAACAAAAATAAAAAATTATTAGTTAGGATTAAGTTTTTCTTCACCCATGGCAAAGAGATTCATGATCTGTGATTATATATGACTGGACTCTAGGTTCATTATTAACTTCAATCCCATATTATATGAGGTCTAAAATACCTTCCTCTAATTCAATCAAAAGATTAAATCCTATGATTCAAGAGATTCTCTTCTCACCATAGGTGAAGAGGAACCATGTCCTATTAACTCCCAACAAGGCGTTTTTGAAATTATCTCAACTCAACATTGATGGAGCTAAGCAAAGGGATCATTTGTGGGTACAAGCTGAGACATGCACCTGAAAGAGAAACAAACAACCTATGACACCATACCTCCCCATTCCCTATAAATACAACTCATGTAAGAGGGGAGACAATTCATTATTCTTCTAGTTTTTTTTAGTTGCTCTCTCTTTCTCTTGCTCTCTCTTTAGTTTTAGTTCTTCTTTATCTTTTCTTTAATCACTTTTGTAATAATTTTTTTTTTTTTAATTAATGTAAGCACTATTTTATTTTTATTCAACCCTTTTATGTTTATGATTTATGCAATTGAGTTGTAATTTTTTAAGTTATAGTTCTAGGCTTAGATCTAGGTGACAAGATCACAAGCCGTGGACCAATTTTTTTTTCAAGATTTATTTTCTCTAGTACTAGAAATTTCATATTTGGTTTATTTCAGATCTGGTTTTTAGTACTGGTAGTATCTCAAATCGATCAAGTTTTCAGTTCAAGGGTTGAAGTTCAAGTAAGTAGGTTGCTTCAGTAGTCTTCTCTCCCCCCTCTCATTCCCTCTTCTGACTACCCTTTCTTTCTTAATTTAGGATTTTAATTTCAGTCGTTACATTATTGTTATCCCTTTCCCCCAAGGTTCATGGCTAGTGTATGTGTTGGCTTTGCCCCTCCTAGCCATAGAACCATCAATTTATTATTTTTATTTTAATTGTCTCTCTTTCCCTAAAGCCAAGTAGAGTAACCCTTGTAAGAGTGACTCTCTGGTCAAGTAGGGAAGCTCATATTATGATGCATTTCTCGGGCTAAGTAGAGAAACCTACTTGTGAGTCTCTCTCTAGCTTTATCCCCTTTCTTTTACTTTATTTTTATTTCAACATTTTTTTCCTTTATTATTATTTTTTTAATTGCGTGGATTGTTTATTTTCAGTTATTTATTTATTTAATTTTAATTACGTGGCTTGCGTCTTTAAATCCTTAGATGACGAATGGTTAGGACGTTATTTTAGATACTTATGTTTAGGATGGTAATTAGAATTAGATCACAACCATTAATCGGTTCACTTTCGCATTATTAAAAAAAATAAAAAAATAAAGTGGCTGCTCTCCCTGTGTTCAACCCGTAGCTACACTGATCCGTACGCTTGCGATTAGATTTTAAATCTCAAACAAACCATTGCATACATCAAATAGCTCACAACAGATGCATAAGGAACTTTTCCATATCTTCCTCCTCTTTCTCACTAAATGGACATTGTTTTCTATTAAGCTTAAAGTGTGTAGGAAGGGGGGTGCTCACCACTTTAGCTTTATCCATTTTGAATCTTTGAAGCACTTTCTCTGTGTACTTCTCTTGAGACAACCATAATCTATTTACCTTTCGATCATAATGAATCCTCATACCAAGAATTTTCTTAGCCGGCCCCAATTCTTTCATTGAAAACGACTTGCTCAAATCACGCTTCAACTTTTCAATCATTGAAGCATTCTTTCCAACTATAAGAATGTCATCCACATAGAGCAGTAAAATGATGAAGTCATCATTAGAGAACTTCTAAACAAATACACAATGATCGGAAGTGGTCTTCTTATAAGCTTGCTCCCCTATGAAAGACTCAAATTTTCTATACCATTGTCTCAGTGCTTGCTTCAAGCCATATAAGCTTTTCTTTAGCTTGCAAATATAGTTCTCTTTACCTTTCACTTTGAAACCCTCTGGTTGCTCCATGTATATATCTTCTTCTAAATCACCATGAAGGAAAGTGGTCTTCACATCCGTTTGCTCAATCTCAAGATCAAGACTAGTTGCCAAACCCAAAGCAACTCAGATTGAAGACATTTTCACAGCTGGTGAGAAGATCTCATCATAGTCAATTCCTTTTTTCTGATTGAAACCCTTAACAACCAGTCTAGCTTTGTATTAAGGGCGTGAAGTAGTCTCATCTTGCTTCAATCTATAAATCCATCGATTCTTCAAAGCTTTCTTGCCCTTAGGCAACATCACCAACTCAAAAATGTGATTGTCATGCAACGATTTTAGCTCATCTTGCATTGCATCAACCCATTTTTTCTTGTTTAAATCATCCATTGCTTCTTCAAACATTTCAGGCTCACCTGCATCAGTCAATAGTACATATTCATTAGAAGAGTATCTAGTGGATTGATGGCGGTCTCTGGTAGACTTCCTCAAAGCAGTAGTTGGTGGAAGTAAAGGCTCATATTGTTGAGCATCAACAACATCAGCTGCATGAGCATCACTATCATCTAGACCTTGCTGATCATTTTAAGTCTGATCCTGAATATCATACTGAGTACCACATTCAACTTGACTATGCATTTGTCCTTGTAATTCAAATGGATGGGACTGAGACTAGGCCAACATCAGTCCACGCATCAGAATCCTGGGATATTGTCTTCTCCAATTTATCAATGTCTATTATAGTCTAATTCTCAAAAAATACAACATCTCGACTCCGCACAATTTTCTTATCAACTGGATCATATAGTCTATAGCTGAACTCATCAGAACCATACCCAAGAAAGATTCATTCTTGAGTCTTGACATCCAACTTGGATCTCTCATCCCTTGGAACATGAACAAATGCTTTGCAACCAAATACTCTTACGTGGTCATAGGAAACATTCTTGCCAAACCAGACTCTGTTCGGTACATCACCATTCAAAGCAACAATAGGAGATAAATTGATAACATGTGTTGTGGTACTCAAGGCCTCACCCCAAAAGGATTTGGATAGCTTTGCATGTGAAATCAAACATTTAACTCTCTTAATCAATGTTCTGTTCATTCTTTCAGCTAAACCATTCAACTAAGGTGTTTTAGGAGGTGTCTTTTGATGTTGAATACCCTGTTGTCTGCAGTACTCAACAAACTGTCTAATGTATTCACCACCATTGTCTAATCGAATACATTTCAACTTCTTTCCTGTTTGTCTCTCTATTGAAGCTTGAAATTGCTTGAATACATCAAACACTTGGTCCTTCATCTTCAAGGGATAAACCCAAAGTTTTCTTGAATGGTCATCAATGAAAGTCACAAAATAAGTTGCACCACCAAGTATTACTGGTTTTATTGGACCACAAACATCTAAATGTACCACTTCTAGTAAATCTTTTTTCCTTGATGGAGGGTGACTCTTGAATGAAACTCTTTTTCGTTTTCCTGCCAAGCAATGTGCTTACTTCTCAAATTTTTCACTCTTTACTCCAGAGAACAAATTTTTCTTAGCCAACAAGTCAATACCTTTCTCACTCATGTGACCGAGTCGCTTGTGCCATAACTCAATTGCATCTCCATCTTTCACGACATTACAAAGAACCTTAGAGATCTTGGCCTGCAACATGTACAGAGAAGACTCATTCTTACCTCTAGCCACAACTAATGAGCCTTTGGTGAGTTTTTACTCTCCATTATTAAAGATATTACAAAACCCATCATCATCAAGTTTTCCTGTCGAAATCAAATTCAGACGATTGTCTGGTACATGTCTAACATCTTTGAGAAACAACTTTGTTCCATTATTGGTCTCCAAGCACACATCTCTCACACCTACAACTTCGGCCAAGCCTTCATTGCCCATCTTCAATGTGCCAAAGTTTTCTGATGTATATGAAGTGAAGAACTCCTTCTTAGAGGTGATATGAAGCGAAGCTCCACTATCAATAACCCAATTAATTTCATTGTATGTAAAATTCACATTATTATCATAACACATAATGACAAGTTCCTCTATAGCAGTGGCAATCTGATCAATACTATTATGATCCTTCTTCTCATTATTGTCACTACCATTTTTCTTCTCCCTTTTCAGTTGGAAGCAATTTTTCTTAATATGACCCATCTTATTACAATGATGGCACTCAACATTCTTTTGCCATGACCTTGACTCACTTCGATTTTTGTTTTTGCCTTTTGGGCCTCTACTCTGACTTCTCCCCCTACTTTCAGTAATCAAAGCTTCGGAATTGGGTGACGAACCCTGAATTTTTCTCCTCATTTCCTCATTCAAGATACCACTCTTAGCAAAGTCCATAGTGATAATACCATCGGAAGCAGAGTTACTCAATGACATACGAAATGTCTCCCAGGAATTAGGCAAGGTACCAAGCAACCAAAGTCCTTGTATCTCATCTTCAAATTTAATATTCATGGCTGACAATTGATTTATCATTTATTGAAACTCATTCAAGTGATCGGATATAGATTGACCATCTCTGTATTTCAAAACCATCAATTGGTTTATCAAATACATTTTGTTATTACTGGTCTTCCGTGCATACAACGACTCGAGCTTGTTTCATAAAGTCCTGGCATGTGATTCTTTGCTGATGTGATTCAGAACATTATCATCCACATACTGTCGGATGAACTCGCACACAATTTTATGTTCAAGAATCTAATCGACATTGGCCATGCTATCCGATTTGGCATCGTCAAACACTGGTAAGTGCCAACGCTTTAAATATAGGTCTTCCATTTTACCTTTTCAAATATGATAATTTCTTCCATTTAAACTGATCATTCTATTCAAATTCGGATCCATTGTCCAATCAAATAATCAATAATAACCTCGTACTCTGATACCACTCTGTTGGGAAAGGATAACACTTTCCTGCTTTGACTGAACCTGTAAGGAAACGATTGAACACAAATACAATGAAAAAAATACTAATCACAATCAACTCAAAGAAATTTTTATGGAAAACTCCTTCTATGTGAAGGATAAAAAACAACGGGACCTTTTTCGGAATCCACCCAAATCTTCACGATAAATTTTAGATACAAAATCTAAATCCAACAAGGTATAAAACTTATTCTCAATAACATCAAAGGGATAAACATCCACAATTCCAACAACAATGGAATCCACAAATATAATGAAGATAAAGCAACAATGTCAACTCCAACAAGAGAAGAATTGAGAAGATCTCACCCAAAATAGTGGTCCAAGAAGGATCCACGAAATCTGGTATAGAGAGCTCCAAATAACTATTCAACAGTACAGAATGAAGAGCAAGGATTAACGAACACGCTGACAAAATTTCAGCTCAAACGGACCATGGATCGACCTCCGATCACCGACTTGATCGCTGCTGCCCAGAACTTCTCTCTTAAGCAAAAAACTGCTTTCTCACCTCCCGGTGTTCATCGGTTGTGCGGCTACTCAAAAGGTAAGGTATCATGAGGTGAAAAGGTAATAGTCTGAAAGACTATTACACCCTCATGAGCCAAACATATTGGCCCAAATTGGGATGGACAGGCCCATAAGCCCAACACATCACTGGGCACGAGCATCTCTCTCCTCTCTTTGCTAATCAACATTCCCACTCATAGCCCTCATCCCCCTCTCAAAACCCACTATCGTTCACCACCTTCTGATCTCATCGCAAATGTCACCGCCCTCCCTCTCCACAATCCACCACCTTTGCAACTTGCTATCCCTCTCCTATTTGTAACCTTGCCCTCACCTTACCCCGCAATCCCTAGCGGTGTCAAAAGTTGGCTTGCACCAATATGCCAGACCTAAACCGATTGGTTGCTGCGTGAGACCGCCCTAAACATGTCGGGATCAAGCATCGATTGATTAATAATCGTGCATTCTCAATGTAATGTGGTGGCCCGATGGTTGCCAGACTGTGATAGACTAATAATTGATTGCTTATAGCTTGATTGGCCTATTTAAACCTATTTAGTCCGTTTAAAGTGCAATTAGTCAATTAGCCCATTTAAATTCGATTATTCCTATTACCTTAACCTTGATTATGGACTGAAAACCAATCAATCGAATAGAAATGTGTCCTTACCCTAACCTACAAGGCTCAAATATCTAAATGGGTGAAAAAATTCTAGGACCTCAAATTTTTTAAAATTAGACAAAGAGAGGAAGGGTTGAGAAATTTAGCTATCTAGGACCTTAAATTTTGTTTCTTCATTCTATCCTTTTCCATTCTAGAGAAGAAGTCACATAAGTGATAAAATACAATGTAGTTTTGTACACAATCGTCCATCCAATAGATTGTTTAATAATAATAATAATAATATATAATAAAACACACGTCAAAGGATGTGCATAAGCAACTTTCGTGTAAGGTAGCATGATCTTTTCATATTTGTTATGTCTTGATGTAAACACATATACTAACGAAGTAATGAGTAACGGATAGCATTCTTTCTCCCTAATAATAATAATAATAATAATGATAAAAGACTGAGAGGTGAAATCGTAGAGATGACATCCTATAGATAACATTGTAACAGAAAAAAACAAAGCGAGAGCAAAAGGCTCAAATTCCACCACTCAAACCAGATGAATTGGAAGTATGGATCCAAAGCACATCAGCCACTAATTAAAATGGGAATTATTGTCGGTGATATATAGATTGATATGGACTAGCTAGCTACATTAAATGAATCTTCTGCTTAGTTCCTCTCCATGTGTTCCTTTGCCTCTTCTCTATCATTTCATTTTTTTTTCTGAGTAATTTCCTATACTTAAAACTAATCAAAGATGATTATAATAAATCAAAAGAGAGATATGATTCAAAAGAAAGAAGAGATTTGGAAGTCAGAGATTCAACGGTCGGTGCTCAACCTCGAAACGAAAAAGGACAGAGCAGTAAAGAATATGTTTTTTTATTAATTTTGGGTTGGTATTGGTTTTTTATCAAGTTCTATCAGTTTCGGTCCGGTTTTTATAGTTTGATTAAGAATCTTATCAGTTTCAATGTGGTCCAATTCGTATCAATCTCACAAAATCTCTGTCCAAACATGTTCTGACAAGCTTATAACGGTTTTGATTGGATTTTATTAGTTCTACATACGTTTTGACACCCTAGGTAAAATATTGCTTTTCCTTTTTCGTGTTTTAGACATGTTATAACTAAGAAAGGTCAAGATATAAAATCTATGGACAAAAAAGACGGAGGGGATCAAATCCCATATTAGAAAATAGCACTTCTTAGAAGCAAAAGATGCTAAAGAATTGCAACTAGGGGAGTCAATCGGTCGGGTCAAGTTAGTTAACTTTCAGTTAGGTATAACCAGATTTTCTCACTTTAGGACCTCAGAGTGTGTTCAGCTTA
>NW_024868494.1:0-82330 GCF_013358625.1 Macadamia integrifolia
GCAGTGTTATCAATTCGGCCGAATAATTCGTGAATTATTCGGCCGAACCAAATTTTTCTAAATTTTATCAAAAATTTGGACCGAATTCGAATTAAAAATAAAATTCGGTAAAATTCGTGATTTTTTCAAAAGTGAATATAAAACGTGAATAATTCGGACCGAATCCGAATTAAACCAAATTATTCGGTCCACTTAAATAGTATTTAAAAAAAAACCAAAAAAAAAAAAAAAAAAAAAAAAAACAAAAACAGAAAAAAAAAAACCCAATAAGCTTTTTTTATCGCTTTTTTGACCGAATCCTTAAATTAATCAACCGAATTATTCCGAATAATTCTCCGCCCGAATAATTCCCGAATCCAAATTTGCTAACTATGAGTAGGGGTGTCAATCATTCGGGTTGGTTCTGTTTTGGTCCGGGTTGAGTTGGTTTTAGTATGGGAATGGGGAATCCCAAACCAAAGTTTGGTTTGATTTCGGCTTCAATTCAGTTTGGATTTGGTTTATCATACATATTTACAGAAATATATTAGTTGGGGGGAAAACAGAATTTTTATAAATTTTGGGATTGGTTTCAATTTAAGTCCGAGTTTGAGATGGTTTCGGTTTAGTGTTGGTTTGTTCGGTTTTAAGGTCATACCACAGCAGACGAGCCCGCCACCTGAGAATTGAAGCAAGAAGCACTCTCCCACTCTCGAGTTGTAAGCAGTGTTTTGTCGTTGTTGTTAACCCCAAGCACATTCTCGTTACTAATAATCTTTCTGAACGAACCAAGGGAGAGTCAAGGAGTTTAATTCGTTCCTGGTTATTTGGATTCCGTTCGATTGATCTACCTTATTTGGAGCCAATTTTGACACCTCTACCATGGACTTCTAAACCTTTTACTATTACTCTAAACAAACCCTCCCAACCATTGGATGCCCATTGCCCTCACCGATCGCTACAAACAATTTGGACTCACCTCAGACTGGGGTGTTGGGGCTGGCCCACATTTTTTGACGATCCTTACAATTATGTTGTGTTATCAAGAAGAATAATTTCTAGTGGTGTAAGATGAAACATTGTGTATTCTTTCTTACTCAATTTTTTTTTTTCTTTTTAATTGTCAATATTTTCTTATAGAAACTTTTTCAGTGTTTGCTATTGATCCCAAGCCCGAATAAAAGAGAAGGATTGGTATGTCAGGATGACATCGGAAAAGACCCTAGCCAAACCATTTTACATGGATTCTATTACCTTATAAACGTTAATATTTCTTGGGCTTTGCTAATCTCAGAATTGCTCACAGCCCAATATAAGCATGTCTTATAAGATACTTTGGGATTAGGATTCATATAAAACAATTGACAAGAAATTTAAAAACAGAGAAGTCTCTTTGAGCAAATAGCATAGCATATATCTCCTCACATGATTATTTTCATTAACTCTTTTAAGAAAAGAGTAAAATTAAATATAAAATCTCAGTGAGCAATAGATTACCCCGCTTGCTTAAAGAACTTTCTCTCTCTCATTAAAAAAAATCGAACATGTGATTTGGCTGTAAGGCTCGAGAGCCTGAGGTTAGTTCTATATTTCTCCACAATTTATACGTGGTTAAACCAACACCACACTCTGCATACCATTTTTAAAAAAACATATAGCCATCCTCTTCGTATGGTAAAATTTAGTTTTTTTTTTAAAATAAAAAAATATTTTAAATATTAAATTGCTTTATGATTGTTATGACTTGTGACTTAGATAGGGAAGTGAATTGTTTTCTTATCCTCATTTAAGCATGGACCTCGTGGGCTTGTTGGTATTAATTTTTTTTCCTTAATATATATTAAATTTAAAAATAATTAATTTTAAAAAATTAATAATTCACATAATTGATGCTACAATCGTTCACGTGCTTACATCCTTGCAAAAGAAAAATTTTGTAAATGGGATTTTTATAATATTTTTTTAATTAGTCTTCTCAAAGGATGAGATAATGTAATCTAACTTGTACATTCTATAAAAAAAAAATAAAAAATAAAAATTTGCTAGTTGGAGCCTTCGTGCACCAGTACAAGAATTGTTCCTCCTAGTTTCAACTCAATTCTTAATGTGGCTTATTATTAAAAAAAAAGTGTTACATAAAAAACTTATTTCATATTTTTATATACTTATTTAATCCATCCACCTTGTCATTGAGAGAGGGAGAAACACACATTAGAAAAACGTTCCAAAACACAAGCTTTTTTTATTAATTTCTTTCCACATTAAAATTTTAAATTAATACAAGTCCGTGCATCAGCAGGATTCTCTTGCACCAAAATCCAAATTACAAATAAACATCTCTTCACGGATCAACTTTAAAAAACTTTTATTAATCAATTTGTTGATTCTTAATTAATTCTTTCTACTTAATTAGCATGTGCCCTTAATCACTTGTAACAAACTTATATAATAGAGGAAAATCTAAAATCAAATTTAACAATTACAAGAGAAGGAGTTCGGTATGAGAATTGGAGGAGTACTAGATTGTTGCAGGAGCTCCAAGTGCATCCAATCATGAACATGGCCGGAAGAAGCAGAAAACTCTTGATCCATTTCTAAGGTGTAGGTATTTTTACAGACTCAACTACCCTCTGTGATCATTGTAGCTCTCAATTCCTACCATTTAAGTTCGATTTTTTGTTTGAACGGTGTAATCTTTATTATTCAAAGAACTGATTATTTATAACTTATTTTGCTCATAAGTAAGAAATCATTATCAATATTTTTGGAACGTTAGTGAAATCAAAATTTAGGCTAGTGGCATTCCTACTTTCATATCTTCAACCCTCTCTCTAGGTTTAGAGTCCACATTTTCTAAATTTGGATGATGACGTGCTTACATTCCAACTCCTGTAGGGTGTAAGGTTATGTTCTTCATTATCATGTTTCAGTTTCCTTCAAAGTATCAAGCCATTATGTTCCGTTCCTAAAAGTTTTAATTAAAAGCATAATATGAAGACATTTTGCTTTCATCCTGTCACCCAAAAAGAAATAGAAAAGTTCTTGGATTGAACGAGTGAGCTTTAATCAACAACTTTATATGTAAGTTTTATAAAGATAAGTTACGCCCTCCCACTAAAAAATAAAAAGAACTTTATAAATGCAATAGCACTTAGCCATGCTCGCAAGTTGCATTATTTCATGAGAGGGCTGATTGAGTAATAGCGTAGTTTTGAATTGAGTTGATACATATAGGATATAGAAAGCCCAGGCCAACCCAAAGGTAGGGATCGTGGATAGCTTAGCTAAAGAAGGCAATTGACCAAGGATAGCTTATTCAAAGGAGAGAATCATAGGGAGTTATTGATAGATGGGATAGAAGATGATTGAAAGCAATGGGGAGGCACTAACCACTAAGAGGGGGATCTCACCACAACATTACACCGGGTTACCGCCAGTAGAAGCTTCTTAATTGTAAACTAGAAGTGGTGAATCGACAATCAAATAATTGATTGATTGATTGAGGGACCATGATTAGTTTTCCTCACTTCCATTTCACTTTTGGCTCTAGAGAAACGACATGAAAGACTTCCCAAAATCTTATTGGAAATAATTCATATTGAACTTTTTTTTAGGAAAAACTCTGAGATCTTGGGTGACTTTATACACTAATTTGGGTCTCTTCAATTGATAGCTTTGTAAGATTTTCAATTAGGTGATTAGCATAGTTCAAGATTTGTTTCTAAAAATCGATTTACTAGTATTGACTACAGATAGAGTAAGCAGAAGGATCCAATAATAGTAAGTGATCTCTATGGAGATATTAGATTTTATAAACATACTTTAATGGTATGAAATATATATATTACTATATATGGACCGAAGGTATTATTTCCTTAATGGGGAGGAAACTCTAATTTCCTTGCAGGATTGGTCCCTACCCTCACCCCTATATATAGTTATCATTGATCCATTAAGTGAGACTAATGGCCTAAAGCAGAAAAAGGGAAGAGCGTAAATCAGACCATCATTGATCGTGTTGTACAAGGAGCATACGAAAAGAGATTTGAGAAGTTGTCATTCTTCAACCATAGATTCAGCTATGCCTAAACCATGTTTTTGTAGTATTTATCGTGCAAGCTAATTGATCTCCATGAATCATTTCTGCATTTATTTTCTATCAAGCTTAACCTTTTAGGTTGGATACTACAATAGTTTCGATGAATCAATTTTTCTTTTCGACATGAACTGCCATCAACTCAATTGAGCCAAGCCACCACACCAACTGACCAACTTGTTAGTGGGGTGGACCACTCAATAATGGGTCTGTTTAGTTTGTTGGATCAATGAATCAGAAATGTTTATCCATATATAAGATACCCCATTCAGCTTGCAGACAATTGAACCTAATAAGTGAAATATTTTGGTTTCAGTGCTTTATTAATCTTCATGAAGCAATGATTAAAGTGAAATAGTAATACATTGGAGGGACCTTATGTAATTCTCACCTTATCAAAAAGGATTAGAAGCAAAGTACACCAAGAAACCTCACCCTACTTGTGATTATATTAAGCCAAATGGGTAGCTCAGCTAACCAATCAGGATAGACAAGAAACAAAGAGGAAATGAAAAAATTAGGTGTTCTTGACAATGTTTATTAAGTACTTAAAAATGCTTCTTTTAGATTTGGATCAGTACCTTAGAGTTTATCTTTCTAACATGTGATGCATTGGTGCTTACTCTTTGTACCTCATTCAAATCTAGGGAGAAATTTGGGAGACTCTCTCTCTCCATGTGGTAAAAATTTTGATTTTTCTACAAATAAAAAAAAATATATATTAAATTGCTTGATACTTTTTAATGATTTGCCTTTTGATATTGAAAGTATTTTTATATTTTATTTCGTTTGCATGTGATCACTGGAGAGAGTTTAACCTTAGCATATTATATTTTATAATAATTATTTAATAAAAATTAATAATTCACATGGTTGGTGCTAAAAATTGTTCACATGCTTACGTCCTAGCCAAAAAAAAAATGTAAATGGGATTAATTATATTTCATTGTCTTTTATTTAGTCTTCTCGAGGAAGAGATAATGTAATTTAACTCAATAAATCAGAACATGAAATCACATTCTCTAGAATTGATAAGTTGGAACCCTCGTGCTTATCACAGTTCAGAAACTATTCCCAAAAAAATTCTAATTTTTAAGTGAGAAAAAAAGCTATTTTATATTTACTATATAATTATTTAATACTTATAAATTATTGTATCTATTTAGAAAAACGTTTCAAAACAAAAGCTTCTTTATCTATTTCCTCTAGCATTGACGTCATAAATTAATGCAAGACCATGCATCTGCAAGATTCTCACACACCTAAATGCATCTAGACATGTTTATATAAAAAAAATAATAATAAAAAAAAAATTATTATTCAACTTGCTGATTCTTAATCAACTTTTTTAGCAAATTAGCATGTGCCCTCACTTGCATAAGAAATTTCTATAATAGATAACAACCAAGAGATTTGAACTCGAGATCTCCTGATGAGTGTTGGCTTTGCACATCACAACCTCATCAACTTCGCCAAGTAATTGTTGGTATTGATTTACTTAGTTTGTTGGACCAATGTATGATAAATGATTATCCATTCGATTTCTACTATTCAGTTTGGTTTTAGTTCAATTCAAGATATAATGTATAGAAGCCAAAATTGAATCGATTTGGATTGATTTGATTTTGATTTTTAATCGGTTTCATATTGGGTTCCTTATTCGGTTTCATATTAAATTTAGGTTCTATCTGTATTCTCCAAACTTTTATCAAACATTAAAAAAGAATAGAATTTGTCATCCACATTGATTGAAAAATTAAAAGGAATAAAATTTTACTCGGTTCCTTGTTCGGTTTGAAAATAAGTAATTCCATTCAATTTAATAGATTTAGTCATGAAACTAAAATCAAATCTAACACAGAAAAGATTCCACCTTTTGAAACCAAAACCAAACCAATTTACTTTGATTCGGTTTGGCTCGTTTCAAATGACTAATTTCTGTTTCGATTTTCGATTTTGATTTTAAATTGACACCCTTAGATTCTAATGCTTTAATATTTATTAAATAATTATTAAATTCAAATAATATTACCATGGAGGTACCTCATATGTGATTCTCACCTTGTCACATATTTTAATGTAAGTAATTAACCAAGTTTCTTTTAGATTTGGATAAGGACCTTGAGTTTATCTTTCAATCCAAGTCCCTAACACATGTGATGCATTAGTGCTTATTTTTTCTACCCCATTCAAATCTAAGAGAGAAAATTTGGGTTACGTCTCCTATCATCTTAACCATAGTTGTTGTCATCATTGCTTAAACAAATCTTCCAATTGGACATATTCAAGATCTTATATTCGATTGACATCCCCTAACCATTTGTTTAGGATTTATAATTATTTTGAAGGATGATTCTCTCACTAATCATGTCTCGTTGAAACATCTTAGATTTTTCAAATCCATAACCTTTAATTTTTTATTTTTTTTGAGAGAGAAGCTTCTATAAACAAGTGCATCAATGAGATGTGACAGAATAATTTCATATAGAAGGACAACGAGATCATTTCATTAGATCTGGCTCATTTACTGCGTATAAGAGACGGCAACGCAAATCCAACGCCTTGGACCACCTCATCACGAAACCCAACACATGTGCACAGGCTTCAAGGCACTCTAGGGCGTTGGATCTGCGTTGCCGCCTCTTGTGCGTAGTAGAAGAGCCCTTCCCCATTTCTTTTTTTATTTTTTTGGTAGGAGAAAGAAGGGCTGTTGAGTTTCAGGGAATCATCGGCTTTGATTTGAAAAAATTTCAGAGGGGCAACCCTTTCCCATTTCTTTTCTTTTCTTCTTTTTGGCTAGAAGAGAGAAGGGTTGTTGAGTTTCAGAGAATCATCAGTTCAGATTTGAGAAACATCTTAGATCTCCTCATTTCATGTGAGAAGAAAATAGATGAAGAGAGAGGGTTCTAGCGTACCCTACCTGGAGATATGGTTTTTTTATGGTAATGACAATTCTCTCGATAATCTTTTAGTGTTTTTATATTTTTGGTTTCAAACCTATATAAAAGAGGAAGATTGGTGTGTCAAACCAATTGTTGGCGTTGCAACAACCTTAGCCAAATCTCTTAACAATAGATATTTAGATGGTGAAAGATAATCCATGTAATGAAGCCATTTAATTGGAATGATGTTGAACTCTCTCATGGTCCAACCAAAAATTTCTTTATCACAGCCTGTGGATATCCAATTCTGCAAGAATTTTTATTAATATTTATTTTTTAAGTATAACTTGATTATAATGCATGATTTGACATAAATTCACATTATGTCATTTTTTTAGGTCATTAACAAGAGTGAAAAGGAGCAAGCGGAAGAGAAGGTACATTCCATGATTTTCACTTCACTTGAAATATTCATCTTTTCGTTCCTTTTTTTCCAAGATGCAAAAGAAAAAAAAAAAATGCTCGTAATATTAATTTTTTGGGAAATGAACACACCTTGATCATGTGGTTCTCGTGCCTAGACATAAGAAGCAGCAAAATGAAACCCCCATTCTCAAAAAAAAAACCCCTTTCGATGCCCCATTATGTCCCCTCATTGACCCATGCCCTACAAAGGCGAAGCGAAGATAGAACATTATTTTTCTCTTATTTTATTAAGAAAATTATTGAATAAAAAACTTAGTACTAATTTAATATATTTAATTTCAAAGTGGACTAATTCAAAGCACACCATTCAACAATGGATAGTTTTATATTAGAATTATTTACTTAAATTATACAAGAGAACCCGCCTTCTCAGCACCATCTTAATTAGTCACGTGCGGTTTTTTTTTGGCCCTTTCATTTTGCCTTCTAGGCATTATCTTCTTTGTGTAGGACCCACAACAGATTGAGGTGTGTCGTGTAGCAGCTAATTCCAAGGGGCTGCCTCCTGCTGCACACGTGAGGGTCGCTTGAACGGCTTATCAAATGTGAAGAAAGATAGTTGTTCTATGGTCAAAGTCAAATATGACAAAGCCGGTCAATTTCAAGCGTTGAATTTTTATCCTTATCCATTTATCCGACAAATAGTGAGAGAGAGATCTATGGAATTAATTGACCATTAATTAACCCAATGACACTAAACTTGCTTAATCTTCATGCAAAACCAACAGCTTAATTTGATAGTTTCAAAGGGGAAAATATTTGTTTGTGTTATCTCTCTCTTTCTTTCTCTCTCTAGACACTATGTGAATCTTTTATTACTAATTTTTTACGCCGTGATTGACGGGACATGGAAGATATTCATATTGGCCCCATAAGAAACCCATATATGGTTTTAAATGTATTTTAATTTTATTTAACATATGAAAAGAGGAAAAGGCAAATTAGGATACTAGAGTGAAAGGTGAACTCCAAAGTCCTAAAATAACAACTACATTAGGATACTAGAGTGAAAGGTAACCTCTAAATTCTTAGCATGACAACTATATTAGCACTCACTAACTAAATTTTCCTTGACTAGTAATTTCTTGGAAAGATCCAAAGCCACCTTACATTGGATCCTCTATAGTAAAAGAAAAATAAAGTTAAATGACTCAAAGGGCCAATTTTAAATATATATCTAACCAAGCTACTAAATGAATCAATTAAGTCACTAAAAAGTTTGATCCTTTAGATCATTTTTGGTTGACACAAAAATTGAATCGATTAAAAGAATTCACTGAAAAATGACATTAGAGTCACCATTCAATTTCCAACGTAGAACGCAAGAAGCACCAAATTAGATATTTTAAGCCAAAGTTCAATCATAGTATCACGTCACCATTAGTGAAAAAATTCCCACTTTAGGTGAAAGAAAGCTTAGTTTAGAAGGATTTCATCTAAACATATATGAAACCAATAAAATTATAAACAATGTTGAATGGCTGGCTCAACCTATCAAAACTCAAAGGCCCTAATGGGCCCCGGATTTATGATAATCTGAAATGTAAAACACAACCAAAGAGGAAGTTAAAGATTCTCCCCAGACCATCAAACCTTGATTGATGGGATAGTTATAGCACTTTGAATACAAGAGGAAAGGACTTTTTTTTTTTTTTTTTTTTTAAAGAAATATTAACCCTAATATACCAAGACATATGATTTTTTTTCCTTTTAAAAATTATGAATATAATGTGCATGATAATGTCACTCATGAAAGGGTTTGTGCACAGTCTATAACAGTCTATATGGTGCATAATATATGGTGCATAATAGTGCATACAATTGTCAGAAAGAGATAAAGATGATGCATGGTGGATTCTCATCCTTCATCCATTGGTTGTGTGCATGATATTTTGTATTACGTATCAAAGATCTTTTGCTATGATATAATGATACGTTACTTTCAACTAAATTTTGAAACTCTTTATAACTTTATCTTAATATTTTGAAAAAAAAAACAAAAAACAAAAAAAGGTGTCACGTGAATTCAAAATAACCCAAGGGGATAGCGTAGTTCGCGAGCAATGAACTTGGTACGAGCCATAAACTTGGACGCTCTAAGTTTGATTCTCACTAGATATACCTCGGATCACTCACACGGGGTGTTTAATGCTCTTCACTGCTTTCAGTGAAAGTTGAATGGTTCTCATTCAACCCTGGTATGACCTGATCTATGTAATTGTGGGGTCAGTATGAATTCGCTGGACTGGTCAAGCCAAAGGCATGGATACCCATAGTTAGTAAAAAAAAAAAAAAGAAAGGTGAACTTCAAAACTTACGACTTATAAGGATACTCTTTAGACATCCATATAAGACACTCACATCATTGCTTAATTATCATAATTAAAAAAAAAAAAAAAAAAAAAAAAAAAAAAAAAAAAAAAAAAAAAAAACCCTTCTTTTGATATTAAACTCCAATGTTTCATAAATTAGCTGAAGGACTGAGAGATATTGAGACCACTTAGGTTTAAAGCTAAAACAAAAAATGGCCTTTTCCCTACTGCAAATCCAAAGAATCCAGAGGCTCCAAAGGAGCAAGGACCGGGGACTGACCACCCCCAAAAAATATCTAAAGATAGACAAGACTAGAGGACACAGGTGGAACCTGATTGGTCATTGGGGTGGTAAAGAGAAAGGAAAGGAGACAGGAATTGTGGGCCCCACTACCTTATACTCTTTCATCATGATCGACATAATTTTTAGGTCTTATCCGAATTCATATTTGGAGTCTAGGGTCGATGTAACCGTACCATCGATCGATCTCTCTCTCTCCTCCAACAATTGTTCCACAACAACCGCTTTGTAGGTGGGGCCATGTGTGGGACCCTTTATGTGGACCCCAGCTCTCCGTTACCACATAGACCCAATCGGTGATCAGACAAAAGAATCGTACAACTAAATTAAAATTGATGGTTGCAGTTAACACTTCAGAGGCCCGTTTGTTTAGAGGGGGAGTTTGATGGGGTGGGATAATTGTACGAATTATACCACCTCAGCTTTTAAAATCATTTGTTTATTTGGAGTGGGGTTTTCAAAAGACAACAAAAATATTTATGCCTATTTGTGTCTTTCCCTGTCGGCCGACGTGGATGCAAAGTTCTCCCACCCCAACCCCTCACAAAGTCCTGCCAATTTGGTGGGACTTTGCGGGGAAAGCTATTGGAGATGGTGTGAAAGAACATTGTCCTTCAAGCTTCTCCACCATCATCAGTCTGCCCATGGCTTCACTGGAGCTTGAAGATGAGAAGAATCGTTACAATAGTTTCTGCACCAAAACCATTGAACAGAAAGAGAGTATAAAGCCCTAAACTCCAACTGCAACTATGCAAGACAGCAGAAAAGAGGGCCAAAGAAAAAGGTCAGATTCTCAAAATTTCACAGATCACCAAACAATTACACGATCCTGCTACAAAGATCAAACAGGAAAAATAAATAAAAAAAACCTCATCACTCTTTCGCCTGGGTTGCAAGCATAGAAAAAAAAAAAAAAACCAGAGGGATCAAAGAAGAAGACCCTGCACATCAAACAGAAAAAATGAGAGAGATAAAAAAAAGGGAATCGAACAAGAAGAAAAAGAGGAGAGCAGGAGATGAACTATAGTCTGGTCCATTTTAGTTAAAATGGGAATGGCAAAAAAATAGAACCGTATGGGTTTTAAACAGATAAAAACGATGAACGGTACGGTCAAAAAAATGGTCAAAAAAAAAGGGAATGGCAAACGGACGAAAACGAACAGTACGAGTATTAAACATGTAGTTTTCAAAAAAACGAAACCAAAAAAACGGTAGTATACTCATGCAATTTGAGAGATTATTACCTGTATACATGCATCTGATATTCCAAAAGTTCTAGGAGTCTCAAGATAAAATAACCCAATGGGCTACAAGAAAATGAGATGTTGTTAGCTTTAGCTTCTCTTTACTCATTGGGCTATAAGAAGATGAGATTTTTTTTCTTATAAATAGTATGAAAGTTAAAAATAAAAAACCAAGTACCATATTGTCTTCACTCTTCACTTTTACTAATAGGTTTTTTTTTTTAAAATTAATTATTTTTATAAAATTCCTATTTTACCCTTAAAAAACGGATACGCGTTTAAAACGGCCTTTTAAAACGCGTTTAAAATGGATTCTTTTGCCGTTTTCGTTTTTTCTGTATTGTATGGAAGCATACGGCAAAACACGTTTTAAACGACAAAAAAAGGCAAACGCGTTTTAACTAACAGTGGTCTGTCTACAAGATGGTCTGGTCTACAAGATCAAACAGAAAAAAAAAATAAAAAATAAAATAAAAATAAAAAATAAAATACCTTACCACTCTTCCGTCTGGGTTGCAAGCATAGAAAAAAGGGAAAAAAAAAAAAAAGGGATGAAAGAAGAAGAAATGCTGCTGACCAAACAAAATATATAGAATAAAAAGGGAGGGGGGGAATCAAACAAGAAGAATAAGAGAACAGAAGGAGATGAATAGCAAGACCAAACAGGAAAAAAAAAAAGAAAAAAAAAGAGAAAAAAAAGGGGAATCGAACAAGAAGAAGAAGAGGAGCAGAAAGAGATGCAGGGGGCTGCGGTTATGGGAATCAAACAAGAACAAGAAGATGCTTGAGCCTTCTCTGTTTCTGTTCCGTTGTGAATGGGAAGTGAAGTCGACGCCCTTGTGAAGCTCCGATGGGGTTTCATCCTAATCGGAAAAAGAGGGTTCCGAGGTGAAGACCCTCTCTCTCTCCTCACTCTCCGTGAAGACCCTCTCTCTCCTCCCACCCAACGAAACAAAGTCGGGGTGGGACGCTATAGTAACTTTTCCTCATTTTTCCATTCCGGTTCTTCACCCCATTAACATGTGGGACCCATGTGTCATACAATCCCACCCCCAACTCCCCTCTAAACAAACGGGCCCTTAATGATGACCTTAGATTTACGAGTGAAATCTTCAACATGAGTGAAAGAAAACTTTCCCCTAAATATAATGACAAGAAAAGAAAGCGAATGTGCCATGTGACTATCGTCATTAATTTCATAAAAATTACAATTGGAAAGTTTTGTTGGTATATATAGAATTATAATAGGGAGCTTGGTTGGTAAATATGAGATTAGTTAATAACAGCCCTAGATGTATGGTTGAATTCTTCAACACAGGTGAAGGAAAATTTTCTCCTAAATATAATGACGAGAAAAGAAAGCGAATATACCATGATTGTTGCATCAATCTTCGTAGATTATCTTCATAATTTCACAAAAATTACAATAAAATTTATTTATTGATAAATATATAGAATTATAATAGGGAGCTTGGTTGGTAAATATTAGATTACTTACAGTGACCCTTGATTCCATGCACGGTAAGTGACAACCAACCCTCCTCCTCCCTCCTGAGAAAAAATCGATCCCAAGATGTGAAGATAGACCATATTCCTTATCTATTATTAGAGGTGCAAGTTCGGCCCAATGAGCCGGGGACTGCCAACCGATCCTGAGGGTGACGGAGCTTGGGTTGGGCTGGGCCAAAGGTGAATATTTCTAGGAATAGGATCGGGCTGAGACGGGCTTGGGATAAGGCCTCAATCTGAGCCTGATAGTGCTGGACCTGGGCTGAGATAGATCAGCCCAATCCAATCTCAGTCTGGGCTGAGCCTAGGTTGAGTTTAAGGGGAGCTAAGGTTAGACTGGGGATCTGCGAATTGCGGCGCCAGAGACAACACCAGAGAGGCAGCGACACCGCCTGAGTCCTAGTTCATGAGAGGGAGTTTGAAGGTTGAGAGGATGTACACAGTACCGGACTTTCTCTGAATCTCTGCATTCTTTCTCCATTTCTGCACATTCTGAAGGCTACCTGTAGGGTAATACCTTGAGGGCTTTAATCAGGTATGGATTTTCTTCTGTTTTCTCACTATTCCTTTGCAGTCTCAGTCGGAAATTGGAATAAACTAAATCAGAAATCGACGGAAATGGAAAATGACAATGTAGTAAGGTTGTTCGGTCTTTCTTCTACTTCAATTTCCTAATTTCTGGTGGCTAGTGTTGGATTAGCTTACGATGGTGGATTTTGGGTTTATGCTCAGGATTAGATGGTCCTTACTCCTTAGCTTTGTTGGTTTAGGAAATTCCTCGCCATTCATCGTAATGGGGAATTTTTCGGATTTCTTTGTCAACTTGTTCACTTTGTTTATCATGCTCAATGGTTGAAGGAAGACATTGAAAAATAGGTTCCATATATAATCTATTGTTATGGTAGTTGCACATTGTTTTTTGAATTCGTTTGTAAGAAGGGTCTACAAGCAGGTAAGACATGTTGAAAACTTATGTAAATAAAAAAGAGATTGGGTGGTATTCCTATTTTTGTCATCCAGTTAGACGGTGAGTCATGACATGGCTTATCTGAATTAGGGTTTCCTCCTTTTGAATTATGTTGAAAAAGGATAGGGGTTTCAGATGGGTGAACAACAGAGAGGCTGATTGTTT
Organism: Macadamia integrifolia; assembly: GCF_013358625.1. Lineage (NCBI taxonomy): Eukaryota > Viridiplantae > Streptophyta > Magnoliopsida > Proteales > Proteaceae > Macadamia > Macadamia integrifolia. Next base: position 13,942 of record NW_024868494.1, read on the forward strand.
GAGGACAAAATCGCAATCAACCTCATCCTGTGGGGAATTTGTGACATTTGTCTATTATTTTACTTTTCATTATCAGGCCCAATACCTAGAGGAATACAATGAGATTGAGATTGGTTCATACAGTTATTTGACAAGGAATTTATTTATTGTTTCCTAGAAATCTATTTTAAATTGGCTGGAGAAGGTACTTTGGAAGAGTTCGAATAGAATATAAAAGAATGAGTTCTTTCATTGATTCACCACCCAATTCCGAAAAGTCAAGATGCTTCTGATGAGAGTGGAACAAGGCTATAACAGCTGTTGCAGGCAATTTGCTTATTTTTGTGGCCAAATAGCAATCTATTTTGTTTTCCTTTGCGCCATGATTTTCCTAATACCCTTGATTTTTTTTTTCTTCATGATATGATATTGGAACTTCTTAATGCAAACGCGATTAAGAGTTTAATACATTTTAATTCGAATTTCAAACTATGCAATTAAGGTTGGTTTTCTTTCTAGTAATTTGGCAATTCATGGTGTGGCTTTAGATTGTATTAGGTCTTAGGCAGGAATTTATTGTTGGTGTTAGGATGTTTTTGATAAGATGCTATTTAAATTATTAAAGCGCAGAGCTTCCAACTCCACTTTTATATGAGTTCACAAAACAATATTACATTGAAGAATTATTTTCTGATGTTTTTGGTCCGGGGTAAGTTAAGAATTCATCATAATGTAACTCATTTGACTCTGCTGGATGCAAGAATCAACTTCCAATCAGGTGGTCACTAATTTTGTTTAAGAGGTAGACCCACTTTTTCAAGTATTTGTCCTTGGTAGTGGGTGGACAGGATTCTTGAGGTAGTTAAAGCATAAAATAGTCCTTTTCTTGAGTGAGGACTGACAAAATCTGATCTCCAATTAGTTGGCCAATATAAAAAAGGCAGACACCTAAACGAGGTTGTAGTCACTTGGTCCAAACCATGAGGTGACATGGATCATCATCTCAGAATTGCAGGATATAGAATGACATCATGAGATTATATGAAGGTTTTGAAGATATCTTGAGTGGAATAAAAATGTTGGGGAGAGGAGGTTTCTATGATGGGTCTCTCTCTCTCTAAATAGCTGGTTATCTCCCACCGCTCCACCTTTCCCTAAAAAAATCTCCTATCTCATTAAATTTGGTGTGTTGTGCCCTGGCGGTGTTGAAATCTGTGCTTGTACATGACAGTGCAGTTCCTATTTTGACGTGTCTTGTTAATGCCTGTCCCAAGACTCCCAACTCCCTAGTAGCTCTAAGCTTTTGTTGTGTATTCCCATATACATGCAGGTTGAGATTTGAATATTAGTCTTCTAGATCCTTTGGAACCCTTGACTTTCTCTTATTCCTATAAAAAAGAAAAAAGAGAGCAACCCAGTGCACAAGGCTCCCGCTACTGCAGGATCTTGACTTTCTCTTATTCCTGCTCTCTATAAATTCTTCCTTAAATGCATAGGTTTCCATTATAATATTTTCCTTTTAGTTGGATAAAGTGTTGTATAACTTAATCAACAAACTTCATTGAAATGACTGGAATTGCTGTTAGCTTTGTCTGAAATAGTCAGGGTTGTTTTCTTATGCTTTTTCTTTTCTTTTCCTTTTCTCTAAATGAAGCTCTGAGTAGCCTTTCAACAACAGATACCTGGCTGTGGCTGAAGATGTCTGTGACTGGATTGACTTGTAATTCATCTCGATTTTCTTTTTATATACCTAAAAGAGGGTCAGGGCATTTATTTGGTCAAGTTTCAGCTTTTCCCCATCATCAAAACTCAAGGAAAAAGATGCAACCTCTTCGCTTTGATAGGTATAGCTTGCTATCTCACATGATTAGATTCTTGATTTTCACCCAAATTAAAAAAGAAAAAATATTCTTGAATGGTTGGTAGCAATTTTTATTTATTTATTATAGATTTGAGTACTGATACATTTTCTAATATTTTCTTTTTTCCTGTCGCTACTTCCCACAGACATTACTGGATTGGTTTCACAGAGAAAAATGAGGTTCTGCAAAGCCACAGTATCTATAATGCAATGGGTGCTTCTTTTGGTGATTCAGCTGACAACTCACCTGGTAATGATTTCCTCTTTGTTTCTTCTTCTTTTGTGACTGGTTGATGACAAGGGAGGACAGCTTTATAAAATAAAGCATTTGTGGAAAATTAGGGGTAGCACCAGTAGGTGTTGGGGTAAAGTTGACCACGATTGTTTGCTCTTGTGCAATGAAAACCAATGAATACACCTGTGAGGAGTAATATGGTGCAAAGTTGAAGCCTGGAGGCTTTATAGAAGGACAAAGGGGGGCTAGAAAGAGTGTGGAGTTGAGGTAGTGGAGGAATACCTAGCCTTGGATTGAGTGGGATAACTTAGAAGGATCCGAGTATTGAACGACTAGTAGTTGGATTATGATTTGTTGAATTTAATATTGCTGAGTGATTCTCTGTCCATTACCGTGGGAGTAACTTTTTTATTGGTCATTGTTGTTCCATCAACTATGGAATGCAAAATTCAGTGAGGAAACGAAAAAAGAGTGTAGAGAGGAGTATGATAATATTGATAGACAGCTTGAATCATGGTCTTCACAAGTGGCTTAGTAAATCGGATGCTAATTGCTGCCTGACCTTTTTGCTTGGGAAGAAAAGTTAAGCATTTTGAGGTGTAGGAGTAGGAGCAAAATATAGCAAGATGTGGAGTTGTTAGACAGCCTTTAATGGGTTGGTCTGAGTTGGACTGCACAATGAAGCCTTAGAAATGAACACCTGATTTCCCTGTCCAAATTCCTGAACAAAGCCCATGTTTAGATCTGGAGCCAAAGTTCGACATGTCTATACTTATGCCCAGATGCTTCTCATGGGAGTTATAAATCTATTATCTTTTCATTCCCTCACTCTCAAGTCTTGACACGGTAGTTTCTTCCTTTTCTTGTGGATTTATTAATTTATTATCGATATGAACCTATTTGCTGCATTTTTGGGGTTGATTCCATGGATTCAGTAGTGCTGACTGCGTCACCACGTTTCCAGATTTAAGGTCTGTTCAAACTTGTAGGTGCTTGATTCTTATGGACCTATACCCTATACTGTTCTATTTGTTTCACATACTAATTCCTATACCATAAATATGAGTCTAACCTTCTATGTGTAATATTTCAAGCCCCAGCCTATTTTCCTTCTATTAGGGGATTGCTTATGGTGCCTCACTTGCTATCATAGATTTTTTTTTCCCAGTTTGGAGTTTTGGGAGGTAAAAGGGGGTGGGGAAGGGATGGGCCTTGAGGTGTCATGCAACACTCTCTTTGCTTGAAGGGAATGTATTGCCTTTTCCAGTAACATGTTTGTTCAGGAAATAATACCGGACAACATGACAGAGGAATTAGACTGATCTAGACTTAAGAGGTGAGTTCATGACTACTAAAGTATTTGTTCTGTCCTCAATAAAGCAGTTGGTTGCATATAGCCTTTTGGCAGGCCTAAAATGACCATAGAAGATGTTGTGAGGAATGACATGCATAGTCTAGGTCTTATGCCAAGCATGACCTCAGATACAGCCAATTGGAGGGCAAGGATCCATGTAGCCGACCCCATTTAGCTGAGATTTTCCTGACTTGCTGGTGCTGGGCTTCTCTCCTTTTACTTTCATTTCCATTTTGCTTTCATTTTACTTCTTTTCTCCTCTTTGTTTTGCACAGATCCATGTAGCCAACCCCTTTAAGTTGGGATAAGGCTGAGTTTGTTGTTGTTATGGTGGTGGTGAAGGCTTCTTGTATGAGGGATGTAAAAAATGCTCTGGTGAATTTTCCATGCCAAAAATATATAAACTCCTTACTGTCTTGACTTATGGATCCTCCAGGGGAATCATTAACTTTGGCAGTGCATGACAGTAGAATTATTGTGCTTTTCAGCTGCCTGTTAATTCCCTGTATAGCTGGAGCCTGTTCTTTTGATATTCTTGTTTCTTCCTATGCTCCAATTGTATGGCAGAGAGCAAGTCTCTCTGTCCATGTGGTCTATAAGTTGCCTTATGTTCTTCAATGGATTTAAGAGTGTACAGTCTTCAGGTAACATGCATGATTGACCTGAAAAACCAATGGGAACTGAAGGTTCTCAATGTGATCGACTGGACAAAAGAACTGCAGAAAATTTTTGAGAGGATGCTTGGATAAATCTGTGATTCTGCATTGAGTTTCAAAAATGAATCTTGGACTCGAAACAATGAATTTAGGAGATAATTTTTCTTTTTGCTCATTTGGGAAGCTACAGCTACATTAAGGATGTTCTTATAATACTTCTCAGGAATCAAACTCATATTAGCAGATTCTTTTTCCTGGAACATTTTTTATGGGTAACTACAGTTTCTTATCTAGGACATTACCAGCTGTGGTTTATCTTCCAGTTCTGTGATCTTGTCTCATGGGACCATTCTTTCTCTGAGAATCTTTCCTGATTTTCTGAATAGATGCAGTTGTTTTTCCTCGAATCAACATAAGGGATCCATATAAACGGCTTGGAATTAGCAGTGAAGCTTCTGAAGATGAAATCCAAGCTGCAAGGAACTTCCTCATTCATAAATATGCCAGACACCAGCCAAGCATTGATGCAATTGAATCAGCTCACAACAAGATAATCATGCAAAAGTTCTATGAGAGGAAGAACCCTAAGATCAATATCAAGAAAAAGGTCAGGGAATTAACTCAATCACGGGTTGTTCAGGCTGTCATGAGTAGGTTTCAAACACCATCTACAAACTTTATCATAAAGACAGCGATTGCATTTGCAATACTTGGTGCAGTAACTGTTCTCTTCCCAACGGAAGATGGACCAACCCTTCAGGTAGCCATCTCCCTGATTGCCACTGTATATTTCATATATGACCGGCTGAAGAATAGAGTCCGAGCTATACTATACAGGTATGCTTCCAAACTTCTGTTTCTCCGACAGATATTAGATTGTCCACTTTTCTTTGCTTCCTTCTAAGCCATTAATCCTTTTGGTGATTGTTCATGTTCCATATCTCAGCATTGGGGCTTTCATCGTCTCTTGGCTCTTGGGGACATTCTTGATGGTATCTGTTGTTCCACCTATACTTCGTGGCCCAAGGAGCTTGGAAGTTTCGACTTCGTTAATAACTTATATTCTTTTATGGGTTTCATCTACTTATCTGAAGTAACACGAGTTCTGTCACCTGTTCTGTATCACATTTTTGTGGAGGATAACAAGTGGATAGGCCTGCTGGTTGGGCATCAATATCAACAACTACAAAGCTGGTAATCCCATGCTGGGTTGGTTTTCCAAACAATCCATAGGAGAAGTTTTGAGGAAAGAGTAGCTACTTGTTTTGTTTTAGAAAATGTAGACTCTTGAGTTGTTCTTTTTTCAGGTATGCTGTGTATTATGCGGGTAGTCCCTTTTTTCATTCCACACTTTCTTCTATATTGATGAAAGGAATGATTTTTACAACCATAAAGAGTTTGTGCCTTTTGTGGAACTGATGCGTAATTGGCTATTGTAGAGCCAAAAAATACAAGGAAATCCATCATAGAGATGTGTATTTATTTGATGGATGAACTCAGTTAGCACTTTTCTCAAACTCTCATAGTTGTGGGTTCAGACTGATTTCCTATATGATCTTTGTGGATGATGTAAAGCCATGATATATAGCATAAGATCGATTCCATGGCTTTTGTCTGCCGTTTGTTCAGGAGATTACCCAATTCTGTCCCTTGATGGGTTAACAAATGCTGAGAAGTATTCCCAAGTATTTTTTATTTAGGGTTTTGCACCGAGTATGGCACCATTACAGTTGGGCAAGATTTGCACCAAGCTGAAAATGTGATTTTCGTTAATGGGTTTTGTCTTATGTGAAAGACATTTATTTTTCTCCAACATGCATTTTTACATGGAGGTTAATTTTTTTATTTTTTATAAACCCCATATTCAATATACATTGTAATCCTCTTGACTTTTTCTTGGAAGAGGGTTCCCACGGAAATCTCCCACTCCACACCAATGGCAATGCGGAAAATGGTATTATCTACATGGTCCCTATATGGAGAGTACACCAGCATCACAGGAAACTTTCTTGTTTGAATTTCTACCAAACTTTCTTCAACTTTTGACACCGTTAAGAACTAACAATGTGATAGACTTGTTTGTTGCAACACATCGGTTGGTGAGGAGCAATGCATTTGCAGACATTATGTGGATTGAACTCTCTCTCTCTCTCTCTCTCTCTCTCTATAGCTCTTTCACGTCTTATTGAGCTGTGAATCTTGATAATGGCTATGGACAGCTATGGCCATAAGGTAGTGTACAGGTCAATCTCACTCCTGAAGGAGGGGTGAGGATTCATCTGCACTCGTGTACCACACCTTATGCAGTATAGTGTTTCAGCCAAGAGAAGAGACCCTTCCACAACCCCAGCCCCTTCAGGGACCTTAAGTCCACTTGTCATGCCTGTTCTTCACTGTCTAGATATGAAGAGATCAGATCAATGAAGTGACATTTGGCATCATGGGACCCACATCCATTGACTGACATGGCAGTCTCTTTACCTTCTATCTACCTGTCATTTGTGCCCACAAATACCATATGGAAGGAAGCCTTGCAATTTGAACCAAGGGACACTAATAAGAGAATTTTTTCCAGAAAGATTAGAGCCTCATATCATGTTCACAGAGGAAGAATCTTTCCAAACCACAGGTCTCGATAATTTGGACTCTTTTAGGTTTGAGTGTAGCTTATGTGTCTGCTACCATCAAAATTTTCATCAAAAAAAAAAAAAAAATCTGCTACCATCAAATTGACCGGAAAGGAAAAGATCAGCCATAAATTAATTTCTTGCAGAAACTATTTTTTCTGGTTTTGGAAAATTTTAGCAGAAAAGGCCTCTCACTTACCACCTTCTAGACCAACCCTTCAAAGCAAGGTTATAAAATATGGTATCGGGTATCATATCGATCACTATCGATATCAATAACAATCAATGTCTTAAGGATTGGTATCGATATACATATTGGCTGGTGCGATAACTTGAAGTGTGATAACAGTGCGTATCAGTCCAATAACACATCTAAAGGTCATCTTTGGTAACTATGTATCAGCCAATAATCCATATTGGTGCTGGATCGATATCGGGCTCCTGCAATACCGATATGGGTTGATACGATACCGATACATAGTCATACATAGTCACACTTCTATCTTCTTTTTTATGAGGTGGACAGAGTCTGTAGCATGATAGATCAGCAGGTTATCAACTCATGTGGCAACAGGTGGTTGGTGGGCACACAACAGCCTCAAATGAGACATCTTCTTCTCAGATACACAAACACTTGAAGGACTATATAAATACTGTAAAATGGAGGTTGGAAGCCATGAGGTTGTCCTGCCAGAGAATAAGATAAACTCATTCTCTCACACAGAGAAGAGAGCAGAGGAGGTGGTGGTAGGGAGACTAGAGAGACTCTCAGAGAGGGATAAAGAGAAGAGAAGAGACTAGAGCGTCTCTGAAGAAGGTATCCAAGGAAAGAAGAAGAAGAAGTACTTTCCTTCTGAGAAGTTAAAGAAATGGCGTCAGCATCGATGATCAAGTCATCTCCAGTACTGGACAAATCCGAGTGGGTGAAGGGTCAGAGCCTTCGCCAGCCATCGGCAACTGTGGTTCGATGCCACCCCATCTCCTCTTCTGCACTCACCATTCGTGCTGGTTCATATGCCGATGAGCTTGTCAAGACCGCCGTATGTGTTTTTCTTACAAGCATTTCGTTGGATTTTTTTTTGGAAATTAAAACTGAACTTGTAAGAGAGAACTGTGTTTCTTTTTGAATTTGGATTTGCAGAAAACAGTGGCTTCTCCAGGGCGTGGAATTTTGGCTATGGATGAGTCAAACGCAACTTGTGGGAAGCGATTGGCGTCAATTGGGTTGGAGAACACAGAGGCCAATCGCAAGGCCTACAGGACACTGCTTGTGACTGCTCCAGGGCTGGGTAACTACATCTCCGGAGCTATCCTCTTCGAGGAGACACTCTACCAATCCACAACCGATGGGAAGAAGATGGTCGATGTTCTTGTTGAGCAGAACATTGTCCCTGGTATCAAGGTCGATAAGGTGAGTCACTCGGACTTCTTCCCTTTCCTTACATTTCTTGACTTGATTAAAAATGGATTCTTGATGCGAAACTTCCAACACTGCAGGGTCTCGTCCCCTTGGCTGGTTCCAACGATGAGTCATGGTGCCAAGGTCTTGATGGCCTCGCCTCCCGCACTGCTGCTTACTACCAGCAAGGAGCCCGTTTCGCCAAATGGTAAGCCATGGTTGCTTTGTTTCTTGTTTCACCCATGAAATGATTATAGAATTGCTTTAAAGGGCACCATCTAAGAACAAAAACTTAATTCAATTCAGATGTTGCTTCTGTCTTGGTTTCAATAATATTTTTGTTTTCCTTCAAACAGGCGTACAGTTGTGAGCATTCCCAATGGCCCATCTGCACTGGCAGTGAAGGAAGCAGCCTGGGGTCTTGCTCGCTATGCCGCCATTTCTCAAGTAAGAAGCTCTAAAATGAATTCTTGACCACTGTAAGCTCTTCTTTCAGCTACTGGTAGATGATGGTGTGACTTGATTGATACAGGACAATGGGTTGGTCCCAATTGTGGAGCCAGAGATCTTGCTGGATGGTGAACATGGGATCGACAGGACCTTCGAGGTAGCTCAGAAAGTGTGGGCTGAAGTGTTCTTCTACCTTGCAGAGAACAATGTCATGTTTGAAGGTATCCTCCTCAAGCCAAGTATGGTCACTCCTGGGGCTGAGTGCAAGGAGAAGGCCACACCTGAGCGGGTCTCAGAGTACACCCTCAAACTCCTCAAGCGAAGAATCCCCCCATCTGTCCCAGGAATCATGGCAAGTCTCAGATACTGAAATTTTTTCTAATTTTTCCCTTAATTCCATTCTATTCAAAGAGAAATAAATCTGTTTCCAATGTGCAGTTCTTGTCTGGTGGACAATCCGAAGTTGAAGCAACCTTGAATCTGAATGCCATGAACCAAGCTCCTAACCCATGGCACGTTTCCTTCTCATACGCTAGAGCCCTCCAGAACACTTGCCTCAAGACATGGGGAGGAAGGCCAGAGAACGTGAAGGCAGCCCAGGATGCTCTCCTTATCCGTGCCAAGGCCAATTCTCTCGCTCAGCTCGGGAAATACACTGGTGAGTGTGAGTCTGAGGAGTCCAAGAAAGGAATGTTTGTCAAGGGCTACGTTTACTAAAGCTGTTATAGAGTTGTAGCAGATCTAAAGATGATGAAACTCTGTTTCTCTCTCTCTCTCTCTCACCTGTAATAGCTCAGCTCATGGCCATGGCGACTTCTTTTTTGTTTATTACATGTAATTTTATTTAGTGACTTAATAAATTTATGGCAATGAGATTACGTAGCTTGCACACTTAGTCGTCTACCATGCTTTTGCATTCAAGCTTTAATCCATAGAAAAATCAAAACTAATCAATAAGCAATATAACTTGAAAGCTTTTCTTTTGTTCAATTCCACCATTGAAGGTTGAAAACTATCTCAACCTCAATTTCAATCTCATCAGACGCAACAAAAGGGGCTCAAGGTTCGTGATAAAAACACAGAAAAACAGAGGAAGATCCAATAGAAAAGGGGGTGGGGAAGGAAGGGCAGAAGAAAAGCCACCACATCAATTTATTCTCATTATTGGTCTAGAAAAGACCCATTCTTGTCTGAAACTATAAGCTCCCTGCTTAATGGTTTGCAAAACTCATGACATCAACAGTCTCCCTTGGATATCATCCATTCCTCTTCAATGGGAAATTTAAACATTCAATTATTCAATTCTCATTAGAAGTTCTGTCAAGTGTACCTCTTTGCTTCACTTTATGCATAGCAGATGTGATACTGGTGGGGAGGGTACCCAACGGCTCACGGGTGGGATAGTCGGGGGTGGAGGCTCACAGACAGTAAATTGTGCAGAGGGAATGGCTGCAGTGTTAGCATGTGGGTTCGGGAGGTGGGGGGGAATGGATGAGTAGCAGAGGATAGAGGCGATTGGTGTCCAAGATGGGTGTGGCAGAACGCTTGCCAAGGAGAACCAGAGAGTGGGAGAGGGCGAAGAAGAAGAAATGTAGGAGATTGAAAATACCAAAATGACCTCATTTTTTTTATTCGAAAATCAAACAAAAACATTCATATTATAAAAAGTTCCGGAACCTAGTTTTGCCTACCAGTGCCCTAAGGGCTAGATGTTTTACCATAATTACAGGTTCATTAGTATGTACACAAAAAATGGGCTTTAGAAGCCAATGTTCCAATTCAAGTCTAAGATAAAGGATTGTCCACGGCCACTCCAAAAAACTCTGAGAGTGCATTAATCGTCCCAGTCCATCCAAATCACTCCAAATAACCTACACTTCCCATCCTGCCTTGACTATTTTATGCAGTCCGATCAAAAGTCCCCGCGCAGCTGCATCAGTAGCCTCTCCTGTCATGACAGATTAACATATTTTAAAATTTCTAATATTTACAAATATTCCCTTTGACCTTTATTCTATTGATTTCAATTAATTTGGAGAGAGTATAGCCAATTCAAGTTGATCAGACGCAAATCTTTGATGTATATTAGCATAAGTTATAACCATCTTTCACAAGTAAAAAAAAAAAATAAAAAAAAAATCTTCAATAGATCCATCAGAGAGAACTCCACCCTGTGGGTTGTTGACACTCAGAAAGCCACAAGTCTATATGTTCTACGATCTGCTGTCTCACTTTGTGCACGGCATCAGGAGAGCTGCAGTGTTGGTCATCACCTACAAAAGATAAATTTTGAAGATATTACAACCATATGCAACCAAATGACTGATATCAAAATGCATTAGACTAACTATTCATGCATGAATAACAAGATACCACATGTGAAATGAAAGGCTGTTGTCTAAAGGTCCTTGAAAAATGTCTGCCAAGATTACATGTGGCATAATGCTGGTGAGTGTAACTATTCAGCAAATAAAAATCTTCACTCTTCTTGCCCTCATCCACCTCACCCCACAAAAAGGGAGAGGGTTTTCCCATGCTGCCACCAATTAATGGTCTGAAAAAGGTACCAATCCCTGTGGACCCCACATTTTCAAAATAGATAAAAACAATGTGAGGCCTTCATTTTTGTGAGGGCATGAGAAAGAACGACCATGTGTGGATCTTTTCCCAGAAAAACAATAATGAAGGAAAATAAACCCTCTTTCTAATGGTCAGAAATTAGCATATTGACTGGATCAGTTTTTGGACACAGATCAACACTTATACAATTGGATCAGTTTTCAAGTGGAGATTCATGCTGTCTCAACTCCCTTTGCATGTCTCATCTATTTAAATCAATGGCAGAAAATACTCAAAAATTTTCAAAATGGGGACTTGTGGGATTCAGCAATTTGGCAACCCAATTCCATGCTTTTGAGAATAAAGTAGGCAATAAATTGAGACTATACCTTCAGGATTTAAAGGAGCTTGTGGGCATCCTCTGAGATCAGTTCCATGGCCGCAATTATGACATGAGATGATGTAAGAGGGCACTAGACATTCAAAAAGAAAAGTCAATTAAAGAGCCAATGGAAACAGACTGTAAATTTTCATTTTTAAGTCCAGAAATTAGGAGAAGCAAACAATGTGTCAATAAGCCTGGAAATACATGAATCTACCGGGGCTAGTCTAAAAAGATGAGGTAGGGGGGAGAGACCGATAGATTACCAACTACCAACCAGGTTAAAAAGGCAGTTCTGTTACTACCTACGGCAAAACTAAGATGAGTACTAGATTTACTCTGTATTAGTTACATTAGGGAAATATCCATCAAACAAGGGGACCACCAAAGTAATAGTAATTGGGTAGAAGTGGTAACAGATTTGGTAATACGGTATCTAGCCAAGACACTACCAACCTCTCAAGGCTACAAGTGATAATGCGACAGGTTGACCTAGTAATGTCAATCCCTCTCCTCAGTGTGTGTGTGTTTCAGGTCGCTATCCGCATTGCTCAGCAGTAAGCACTTCTGAATGTTAGTAGTCCACATCAGACACATGGAATAAGATTAGGAGTTAAGACACAGATATGGTGCAGTCTTGGACTAGGTACAAGTAGAACACAAGTATGTAGGAACATTTCAAACTCAGTAAAAGTAAAACACAAGTTTAAAAATAATCCGATCTCTTTGATAAGCCCGTATAACTCTCTACCGCTTGGCCAACAAAAAAAAAATTCTAGTGGTCTCTTTTAATAAGAAATGGCATTCTTTTAATAAATAAAGAGGAATGCCAGCACTGAGAACAAGTATGGGCTACAATATGAAGCACCCTTCTCACTTACGTATGGGCCATAAAAATTCTAGCTTTTATTTTCACAATTTTGAAAGCTCATGTGTCAGTGAGGGGTAAATTTGGAAATTCTTATCCCTACAAGCTCATACTTCATAGTGCTACCGTTTCTTGTGAATAAAAAAGTTCTTCCATAACACTTATGCTGTGTTTTGTTGCTGCTGAAGGGTGGTTTATAGGATTGCTTACAGCACATAAAGAGTTTACAATATTGAGAATTAAAACAACGATGTAGAAATATATAACCAAGGAGGGAAGGAGTCCCTATATCCTATTGTCTGGTTGGTTCCCAAGAGTCCAATGCTGTGCGTCTGTGTTGTGTTCCAACACTGACACTGCACCCTGTCAAAACTCACTTATTTCAGTAGGTGAATTACATTAAAGTTTCAGTTGAGATGATGTTAGCATAACTTCAACATCAACCCAAGCAAACTGCCAAACCCAACTCACTCATTGTCACCACTAACAGTGGGACCCTACAACACCCTAAACTCATAGAAAATTAATCACTACTGAAGTTCTTAATTATAGTCTTTATAAACTCACTAGATGGAGACGAAGTCTGCTTGGATGCATGTCGCCAGGGGTCCTGTGAGCCATTTGAGAAAACTATCTTTGAACCTGTAAATTTGTAAACAATTGTAATGTTAGAAGGTTATTTCTTCAAAGTCGTGATATGCATTAGAACCACCACAGCATCTTCACCAACATAGGACCATCATTCCTAATGAAAAAGGAAAAAAACTAGTTAATCCCGTATTCAACCTTAAAGCCCCTCTTTTAGGCCCATAAAAGTGGCCTATTACACTCAGAACACATGGGATCAAAGGCCCAACATATATGGAACCCAACCCTAGCTTATTCCTAATAAAACAAGTCTATTTCGGTGATGAATTTGCATCATTATATGCTGCAACTAATCCGTTTGTACGTGACTGAACATCTCAGTAAAAGAAATAGGTCACCTAGAAAAAAATTCCAGAAAAACTGAAATTTGCAAAAAAAATATTGCTTGGACATGGAAACACAAAATAGGAAAGGAGTCTACTGATACTAAGAGATAAAATGCAGTCCAGCTATCTTTGTGTTTGTTGAAAAGAGAAGATTCATCCAGGGCCTCAGAAACTAGGAGGGTAAAAATGCAAACCGCAATGCCTGTGCCTCCATAATATGTGTTCGTCGCTTCCACATCAGGATATATGCCCTCTCCAAAGACATTCTTACAGAGGTCCAAATGGTATCTACCACATAAGAACAACAAAGTTATATGTCCATATTTACATTGAAGCACAAGAAAAACCAAAGCATATGCACAAGTACACAACTCATGCCTATTGCTCAGCATATCAACTATTGTATCGGAAAAATATATATAGAGAAAACCTATGTTCACAACACTTCAAATTACATTTGAACTTTTCCCTTTTGCAAGCAAGGAATAATGAATAAACTTATATTGATACAAGCAGCAGAATAAGGTAAGCAGAAGACATGCCTTGTGTCAACCTTTGAAGAGCGAATACTATCATTAGAAGGTGCCACCTGGAAATAAGCAACCTCAGTGCAAACCTGGAACCACCATAGTCTAGCTTCACTGCCTTCACGGATAGCAGGGTTCTTCAAGAATTGTTGATTGTATGTTTGAACATCAACTCCAAACTTTCCAAGGTAATAGTTTTTCACATAGTTGGCATATACATCCTGGATTAAAAAATCCATGTAAACATGGTGAAAAGAAAGACAGATGAAGATCCAAAAGCAAGTTGCAGATGTTTGTAAAACAACCACATAAACTGAATGTCATGAAATACTCTTTTAACTTGGGACAAATAATAGAACTATTTCTGCTGGTAAGTAAAATAAAAGATACATATGGAAAATCTTGTCTCCTAAAAATTTTGATCAAATGGATTCTGGAAAATAGGAGAAAGTTTTCCTCCACCATGGGTGAAGGAAAAATACACCAATCTAGAGTCATTATTACTCTGCCCCCCTACTGTACGAAGTCAGTAACACTCTACCCGCCATTCCCGACACCCATCCCAAGACACCAGACCCATCACAATGAAGGAACTCTTCCTTCTCCGTGTATGAAGCGAAACTGCCTCCTGGGAAATATTGCATATATTGTGATAGATTTCAAGTCCTTCCATAAGGTTCAAAGCCATATGACTGGTATAAAACAGGTAATCAAAATGTAGTTTTGCATAAAACACATACATCAATTTAAAACAGAGAGAGCCTTGAGGTCCATCAACCCCTATGGTTTTACCCTATATCAATACTGATTAACAAATCCACGCCCTTCAATCAATTGGTTTGTAAGTGGGCCATGTCCTGCAATGTAGGTTTTGTAGCATGCAACACATAAAGTAACTTTTTGAAGCAATCTCAACTTCTCAAAGTTGACCAAAATAAAAATAAGTTGTGGCTCGGGACACAGTTAAGTCTGGCGTTAGCATCCTTGACTGAATTCCTATTCACTTGTGGTTTGAAAACCGCAACTGGAACTAATAAAACTAAGTCCAGTCCAATACCTAACCACAACAACAAAAGCATGATCTAAATGATATTATTTTCTGTGCATGAGATATGCCAATTATGTAGCACAAGGTTCATTACTTCATTCTAGGTATAACACTTCACCATAGCCTTTGAAGTATCCACTAATGGCAGAATATTAAATGGTTTTCTATAGAAAGGAGCATACCACCAAGTTCTTTCCATCTTTCTTTGCTTCAACAAGAGGGGTACATAGAACATCCGGGTTCCCATATTGGAACTGTAAACTTCAACAAATGGATCACATATTTAACAGAAGAAGTAGAAAGAAACTACGCTTCAAATAACTTCCCATACTAAATAACTAGTACCGCTATAACTGCAGCATCTGCCAGAAAGAAAAGAAAATCACCATCGATTTTAAGCTGCACCACAGACAAAAGATCCATAAGCGTGATGAAGAATCCGAACACAAAAGATCTATGCCAAAAGTATATAAAAGAAGACATTATAAATCATTGATTGGGGAAGCAGCAGATAACTGAAACACCACTCAGGATGTTTGACCAAGTAACTAAAACACACTGAGCAGGGAAGCGGAATATATCCAAAATACCATTCATTGGAAAAGAGTTTAGACATTCATGCGTGTGTATGTGAGTCCAGGGTGTTTGACTAAGTAACTAGAACAAAGCATGGGCATGGAAACCAATCGTTTCAAACATCACTTGCATTAAAGTTGTTCTTGATTAACTCCAAAAAATTAAAACAAATTTTTCTCACAAAAGGCCAGAAGAAGGATCTAGAATGGTGTACAAAAGTAAGAATTAGGATCCCCAGTTTACACTTTAGGGAGTGGCTTCTCTGGTTGAGCATTGAGCACATAAAAAGGGTATCTCTTGACGGGCAGGGTAGTGATCATTTATCTTTGTCCCACAGAATTACAGTCGTTGAGAGTAAATTGTATTTTAAAAATGTACTTTGGGGTAATACAAAACCAGACATAGTTTTTCTTCTCCCTTCCGCCCCTCCTCATTCACTCTCTATTCCTCCTACCTTCACCGACATTCCAATGAGACCATGATCTCGCGATTCCAAAAGTATCCCTAGACCATAATAGTGCAAAGATATCTCTATTCTCCCACAAAAAGTTAAAATCCCAAAATGGTAATTCCCCATTCAACCCCCCCCCCCCCCCCCCCCCCCCCCCAAAAAAAAAAAAGTGGACCTCCTCCTTGGTCCTCTACTTTTTTCTCCCCACCCACTCGGTACATTCCCTTTCTTAAAAACTCTCTACTTCAGATGAGTTACATGTAGAAAACTGTAGAGAAGAGTCACAGAACAACAAAGTTAGACAAGACCACAAGACATTTATCAGAGAAAATACCAGAGTTGATCTTACAGAAAAGGTGGTCTATTGCTGTTCCCAGCATTTCTTTTTAAGTTTAAGAAAGTGAGAGCCGAAGGCATTTAAAATTTTACAGGCCCACCCAACAATGCTCTCTCCGTCAAGACAGTCAAAACCATAAGGACAGATTTTCTTTGAAAAAATTTCCAACAAGTGTACATTAAATTACAGGGAACAGAATAGGCCCTGTCATACTCACTTGAGAATAATTGGGTAAATCCAGCTTAAACCCTTTTCTACTACAGAAGAATTTGATTAAAACAGACTCCAAGAATAAGAAAAAGTTCTCAACAACAGAAAATAAGTCAATACATTTCCTTAGAACAAACATATAGCAAAGCATGCTTTCAGCATACACTTAGTTCAAAGAATATAAAAGGGAACAAGAATATTCCAACCAAAGTACAAAAATGAATTTCAAGCAAAATCCACAGAAACAAATCAACATCAGGATGCTGCAGACCAATTTTCAATAGCTTTAGCAATACATGGATCCTCTGGCTTGGATCTGCTGTTCGAGCATGTCCCTTACCGAAGTCAGGAAACCAGGAAAACAGTGCATCACAGGCTTTTTTGCTCAGGGAGAAAAAAGGGTCAGAACTGACACTAAAGTAAGGAATATCAACAGTATGATAGCCCAGAACTCTGAGCTAGGAAAGCCAACTTTCCGAACCAAAATATTGCAGAAAACACCCCACGCAAGTTACTTCAAAGTACTGGAATGCAGAAAATAGAAGTTGGAATGAAGGAGATAAGAAGGAAAGAGGGATATGACCTGGCTTCACCACCAAGGCATATGGGAGGCTTCACCACCTAGGGGTTTCTGCTGATTCACCACAGTAGCATGCATCTCACATAGAGGACACCAATTGTTCTTTTCAATAGCCAAAATCATGGGGCATGGTTCCCCCTACTTGTACTAATAAATGTTGAAGCATGAATACATATTTGGTAACGCTCCATGTATAGCAGAGATTCGACTAGTAAGCAACTCTTCTAGAAAAAAAAAAATCTACTGACTACCATATGAAAAAGAGAACCAAAAATAGTAACTCCTAGAAGCTATTGACTAACCAATTGAGTAGTGGCCAACAAAAAGATAGAAACTAACTACCTAATCTCATATAGGACTTAATCCCTAATATTTGGGATTTTAGAATTGGAACAGAAAATTTACACAAATGAATTGTCAGTCAAACGCAACAATTCTTCTTCAAGTCATCCTTACTCTGAGTCATACTTACCTAGAAAATGAGATATCAGTAAAGCCATGTTTATTGTCAAACCAGATTCATCCATATCTTTTCTCAACAGTTATTGCCAAGTCATTTTCAGCCTAGCCCTTGGTCTTTTAACTCCTTCAATCAGCATAACATCAGTCCAAAGAATGGTAATCAAAGGGGCCCACTGCAAATTCACATAAGACTGAAAACGCCTTGCCTTCAACTTACCTCCTTTAGAAGCTACACCTAAATCACCTTGAAATTATTTACTAACTGTTCTTTTTCTTAGTTTTCCACTCATCCTTCTCAACATACTTATGTGATCCACACTTGTTATGTTAATGTGTTGAGGTTTTTCAAAACCCAACCAACATTAAGCTCCATTGTATATCCCTGAACCCAGCCTTTAGTATAAGAATGCATCTTTGCCTTCTGTAACCTGCCTGAAACCAGCCATTTAATAGACAGTGTGTTACTAATTCTGGCTTTAGTTCAATGATTTAAATGTGCAAGCTTGGAGCATACCTACTCATTTGCCCAATAAAAACCAGTACACCAAACACTTTGATGCCTCTGTACATGGTCCGATTTTAAAAATCATGGCTACCGGGGCTACCCAACTGTTCCGCTACTACCTCTGGTAAATAGTAAAGTAGGATACACCCATGAATGTCAAGTTTTGTCTGGCCAAGGCACACCTCTTCACTATTAAATATAATATTAACTGAGGTTTTATAGACAGGACGTGGGAACCATTCTTAACATAAACTCAAAATCAATCACAGCGTGTGTGTGCCTCTGAAAATAAAGAATTTGAACCATCGGCAATTGCAGAGTAGTTTACTTCAATAGGTTTTCATCAGACTTTTCATCGAATACCTTGTATGCCGAACACAATAGTAACCACCAAACATAAAAAGGGTGCCAGGGCCCAGCAGACGAAATAAAATGGTACATCAAAATTAAAGACTTCAGACCTGAGGGACGAATTTATAATTTGTTCAACAGAAGCATTGAATATGATGAATCATTAAACATTCTAACTGCTGCCAAAACAAAAAAAGAATAGCAAACTGGGGGACAGAGAGAGAGATGTGGCGGTGTTGATGGTGATCTGCAGAGATGTTCGCAGACGCAATCACAAGATATGGTGCCAGTTGGAGTTGCAGAGATGGTAGAGAGACAGAGTGAGAGAGCATCCAAATCTGCTGATATTAGAGAGAGCAGTGAGGCTGCAGTGGTGGTGATGGTGTTCTGTAGAGATTTTTGCAGATGCAATCGCTGGGGATTGTTGCAGTAAGGGTTGCGGAGATGGAGAGAGAAATCCCACAATGTGCAGAGTTCAAAGGTTCAGTTCTCATGGAGAGAGATAGGAGACCTTTTGGATTACTTCAGGACATTTTCATCAGACTTTTCATCAAATACCCTGACAGGAATAGAAAGGGTGTGACGGTTCAAGAGAGCGATAGAGAGGCATAAGCTTTGGAGAAAGATGATGAGAGAGAGGACAGAGGATACGATACGTCCCTCTCTGATTTGATACATTCAATACTCCGAAGTCCAGAGTTTAAGATTTCCTAATTTTTAAAACAATCTCGACCTTCATAATTTGCAGATAAAGTGGATCATATGTCCAATCATCATCCCCCACATCCAAATCCAGGTTTCTCTTCTTGTGGCTTGATATAGGGCCTCCTAAGATCCTCACCTTCAACAACTATTCTGATCCTAAAAGTGTTTCCTTTCCAGTTTGATCTTCACTAGATCTAGGGACAAGTTTGGTAAAAAGGTATCTGTATCAGGATCCTTGTGGCATCCATCTTTTCGCCATAAATGACTCTGGCACCAATTATAATATGCCTTATAATACAGTATAATATTAGGTTCACTCTATGGACCTTCTATAATAAGCTGGGCTCCAACATAAAAGTCATTCCACTGGTTAATTTCTCATGCCTTTTTATCTCAACAAGAACTCACATCTTTTTACTTTGACAACAATAAGAACCTCAACCGAAACTACCAGAAAAAGAATATGCCACCAAATGCAGCATTAGGAAAGCTACAGTGTCCATCTAGTCCAAGCAAGAGAACATATGACATGCCCACAAAACAATACAACGAAAAATTAGACTGATTGGAGAACATTTGACTGCTAGTTAAAACATTTACCATAAAATTAAAATGAAAAGGGGGGAAAAGGAAAATATCAATATGAACAACTGTATAGCATCTCTTGGCAGAATAGCAATGCAACCATGGTGTCTTCAATTCACAGTTC
Organism: Macadamia integrifolia; assembly: GCF_013358625.1. Taxonomy (NCBI): domain Eukaryota; kingdom Viridiplantae; phylum Streptophyta; class Magnoliopsida; order Proteales; family Proteaceae; genus Macadamia; species Macadamia integrifolia. Next base: position 33,747 of record NW_024868494.1, read on the forward strand.
ATACAATTAGCGGTGTACATCAGAATAAACATTTACAAGGAATATTTGTACCTCAGCTGCACCAAACAAAGTTTTTACTGCTTTTCCATCAGACACAAGCTTTTCCTCTACAAGTTTGGTAACTTCTTGTAATGCAGCTTTACAATCAGCACCAGCTGACTCTCCAATCTGTGGTTGAAATTTGGGATAATAAAATCAATAGGCCCTTGTAAGGCAAATGTTAACGGAGAGTTTCCTACCAAAATTGCAATCATGAAGTTCAAAAAGAAAAATAACTAATAGGGAATTATTCTAGGGAAATAAGACAGCCTGGCTAGAGACCTTCCTGATGCATTAGTACCAAGTGGATAATGGAGTTAAGCACCTGTTTATCAAAGTCAGTAAAGTTGTAAACAGCAAGAACAACTGCAGAACTTGCGAGGCTTCCACATGTTAAATGGGGAAATTTTAAACGGAACCAAGCACTAAGAGCCCCAGAGTAAGAAACACCAAAAACAAACCAGCGGTTCTCAACATTTGATCTATTGAGCTTCAGATTCAAGGATTCCTGCAAGATAATTAATAATTAACAGTTAAAATTAACAATGAATGACACATGAAGAAATCGGTCACAAAATATAAATGAAACCTCTTGCAACATGCAGAGAATGTTCGCAACTGAAACACATATCTCATAAGTCATAGCCAATAGAAATATCAGATGCAAATTAAAGCATGATAAAATTGTACCATTAGCACCAGGAAGTGAAATATGTATATTAAAAAATTAAAGAGAAGCAAGACCCCTGATCAATGTTTACACACTTAAATAAGCTTTTATAGTTTATACATTAAAAATATACAATACCTTTCAATGACTCACAGGTTCAATCCCTCATTCATCCTCTTGGACATGATGAATAGGAGGCCCTCTCCAACTCCACTGTTGACATTTCCCCTCATTCATCTCTTTCAGTCAAAGTACCAAAGGATTGATTTCCAATGGGCTTTTTCTGTCAGGAGTTTAAAGATGAACGTCCCATACCATCCATGCGATATTGTACCTTTACCTTTTTTGATAACACTAGACTGTTGGATTCTTGAATGCCTGCATAATCTAGTATGACCTTTCTTTTTCTTACTCTATGTGTATGTGGTGTCTTTTCTGAATGCCTCAAATTGGAACCTCTAAGATCCTTCTGAATAGAAGTCCACAGAAATAGAAGCTAAATGATGCAGATAACCATAGTTGTCAAGTCGACCCAAGGCGGTGGAGGGGTGTCTAAGCACTTGAGCAACCAAGGCGCTCAACTATTATTTTTTATTCTCCTTTTTTCTAACACTATTTATTATGCTACATTCACCTTATATCATAAAAAATCAACATTAAGCCACATCAAGTCATAAGATATCAACATTTAGAGAAATGTTCTTGTTCTATAATAAGTTTGACTAGTCAAATGATTTTATTTTTACATGAGACTTTTTGTATTAAGGTAAAGCATAAAACCAGCTTTCGAAAAAAATCCAAGATTGCTTAAATCTGAGTTGTATTGACAAGTTATGTTCTAGTCAATTTTTTTCTTTTTTTGGGTAATAGGTCAAACTTATTTAAAGGTGCGCGAATGTTGTTAAAAATCACCTGAATGAAAATAAAGTTATGGACATCAGAACTAAACATTATTTTATAGCACTTTTGGTTTTTACCAAAGTTTTACCATGATAAGATTTGGGGGAAAAAACCAGCATTTTAAAGTTGAAAATCTCCCCAACATCCAAAAATTCAATTTTCTTCTTGAACTAGAGGGGTTGACTTTTTATCCTTTTGGAATTTGATTTTTAAATTATTTTTATTGGATTCAAATAGGGGGTGTTTACTTATTTATGAATAAGATTTTAAGTAATTATTTACTTCCTAGTCAAATTGGGACTGTTCTATTTCTCTCTTTAAATATATTGTAAGAGCCAAGGCTCATGGAAGATTTAGATGAATAAAGTTTTGAAGTTTCTTCAATGGCTAGCTGTGCAATTCAGTAAGGGGAGAGAGATCCTTGGAGGATGGTGAAATTCTGATCCTTGTTCTTGGTGGGAAGCCATAGTAATCTTTCTTCTTTCTTTCATTCTGTTTTTCCAGCAATAAAGTGTTGTTTTCTTATGTTATTTTTGTGCTTGCTGGAATTCAATTTAACTTGAGACTGAGAGGGGTTTTCATCTCCTTTAAATACTGTTTATATTCTGTTCACACTGGGAATTAAATCACAGCAAGAACCCTTTTAAATGGACTTGGCAGATACCCTGTTATTGACCCTCTTTTGTCAGAAACGAGACTCCTTATAGAGAGGAATCTGTCCATCAGATTCCTCCTCTATTTTGGGGTTTCAAAGGACCTTCCAAGAGTACTCTTCGACCAGAGAGTTAGGCTGATAGGAACCTCTGATTTGGAGACATCCGAAAACTCCTGAATCTGTCCTATTTTAAATTTCAGACCTGATTCTTGCCTAGTTACTTTGAATTCAGCCATTAACTTTGAATCATATTTTGGGGATTGATTGAGACAGCCAAGAGTGATATTCGACCCGAATCTTAGGCTGGTTTGACTCTATTTTGAGTAACAAAAAACCTTCTATTTCCTGAATTTGTGTTTCAGAATTTGACTAATCTTCCATTAGTTTTAAACTGACCTTTAGATCACTGTTGTATTATAAATATTATCTACTCTATTTGTTTGTGAATGATTGCTAGAGTTTGACCTCCATCTGAGAAGGTTAAATCTTGGGATATTGTAAGGAGGTGTTCAGACTGCACCTAGGGTTCATCCTACCTACCCCCACTACTAAAGGCTTTACAAGTCACTAGTTCCTTGTTGCCGTAGGCATCTTCCAAAAAAATAAATGGCTCTTATTTTCCGAAACACCAGTAGAAAGAAAAAGGAACCATGTTCCAATTTCAGTGGCTACAACCATTCACCAGCGCTGTAACAATGAGGGTTCACTTGCTCCCACCAACCAAAGGAATTCAAGAGCTTATGTCTAATTTTTTATAAGTTCATAACCATAACGAGGGCGCTTACTGATTCCATAAAGATTTTGCACATGAATCACATCACTCAATGGTTCATAGTTAGGATTTTGTCAAATTTGGTAAACAGAAGTCATGCATAGATAGACACAAGCTAGGAAATCTTAGAAGATATTGACAATTCCTTTGGAATATATATGGTCCAAGATATAAGCAGATTCACCACCCAACATCAAATAGTTGGAATAAGGCTTATGATGATGAAAATTTGAAAACTATGCTTGAACCCTTACATGCCACATAAATTCCTTACTGATTGTATCTTCAACGATGTGGTTATTTTCCTTTATAACTAATGTCATGCAATAGTTTAGTTCACAGAATGCACAAAACCTCATTTCAATATTCCTACGATTCCAAATTATCATGGCTAGGTTGATATGTAATCCTAATAACTAAGAAAGAGAAATGATAAAAATGCAACCACAAACATTATCATGTAGTTGAGTCGAGACAATAGGTAAGTGGAATCCCTAATAGAACAGCGTATTGTGGAAAAAAAATAGATTGGGAATTACCTGATAATATTGACGGAAAACAGCCAAATCAAAAAGAGCCTGCTTTGACGAAAGATATCTTAGATTTTCTGTTGTCAGTGACTTGAAAGGAGAACTCTTCCCATAATATCGATGCTCAAGAGATACCACAGCAGCACCAAACTTCTTTGCCAAGACCTGTTAGTTTATGGGGGAAATTTTGCATATAGCTAAGCATTAGAACCTCAAACTGAAAGATACATATTGCATATTTTATGAATGGTCCAAAAATGTGTAGAAAAAATTAAACATGCTATTATCCTGTTCAGAGTTTAAATTCCCAAAAACATAATTGATCAGGAATTAATGTCGTGAAAATAACGTTATTACTGATTTGACCTGATATACATAATTGTTTCCAAAAGAACATAGTTTTTATAACTTCTAAACAAATATAAAAACAACAAAAGTTTGTTGAACAGGTAGATAAGTAATTGCATATGCATACAAATTAGATTAAAGATTTGACAAGCCTTCTTGTAGAAATTAGGAATCCTTCCTCATGATACCCATATCTTTCCTTCCTCTTCTGATCAAAAAAAATATTTTGTTTCTAACAAAGAGAAGGGAAAAAAAATGAGAGAGAGAGAGAGGTTCCTCAATTACCACATCAGAAATCGTCTTGCTATAATTTGCAAGATCCAGGAACTGACCTTCGTAGGTATGTAACAGAGCTTACAGAAAAAGACAAAAATGTACAGTCAATTGTCATTCTTCAATCCTTTATTCCCACTTTGATTTGTGATTTTGATCCTTAAATCATGTTACAGTATATTAATTTTTATATCCCTGCACATGTTGCATTGTACAATATGGTAGTGTAACATATGGTATATTAACTTTTCATCTAGAATGCAATCATACAGTGCAATAACAAGTAATAAGTTACGAAACTCATAAGATTTGTATTCCAACATTGTATAGTAACCTATCCTTGCAGAATCGTAATCTGTATAATAGGGAAGGGTATATTAAACCATGATATAAAATCAAGTATCAATATGATTTCAATCTGAAAATCAAAGATGCCCATTTATGGATATAGATGCAAATGTTGATAAAGGAATCAGAGCATAAATATGAGTTCCCATACAAAGCGATGATACTGCTATATGTTTGAGTTGACTAAACTATAATTTTACATCCCACATCTTTGGCAGATTGCTTAGCCCTGTTCATCTTCAGCGCAAGAGCGCTCGATCAGCGAGCATCTATATATTCCCAATTCAGTTAGGCTTCTAACTTTGATGACCACAACTCACAATAACATCCGCTACAATAAGTTACTTTTTAATTTTTACGAAAAGACAAATTAAACCATCACAGAAACTAAGAAAATCATCGATAGTTAGAAGAGAAAGATAAAAACTGTAATTGATGACTATCCATAAAGAGTCTCTGTCAGAATCAGTGCCAATGTACCCATCTTAATCAGATGCTTCAAAATAGCTGCCATTCACATCACATGATCCAATCTTTAATATTTTAAAGGGCATACCAGTCCACGAGGCTCCTGCCACTGTGGGGTCTAGGGAGGGTCATAATGTACGCAGTCTTACCCCCGCTTCACAGAGAGGCTGTGTCCTGAATCCGATTTTTTATAGAAATTTCCTAAACCATGTCCTTGCTGGATCAATAACATAGGGAGTCATCCTTATTGGAGCTGATACAAGCAAGTGACAACTCCAACATAAATATGCTTGAGAAGTGAAAACTTAAAATTGGCCATGAAACTTCTACAATTGTAGGTTCTATCTCTAAAGCAAGTGCCGACAACATTGCTCTTACCACGTATGAAACAGACTTCCAAGAATGAAAACCTTCCATGCAAAATAATCCACAGTTACAAGATAGAGACTTACACTGGTATAGTCATTTGAAATTCCATCACATGAGGATTCACCACAGAGCTTCAAAAATATAGGCCCATCAGGAGCTTGGAAGTAGTCAAGAAATTCATAGTAGCGCTGTCTAAACTGACGGTGATCCTGCAAAAACAAGAGATTATCTGTATAATGTTTTTTTATTCAATTATTTTTATTTACAAGGACAAAAAAAGTTACTACATTGACTGAATTCTCTGTATAATGTTTTAATGGTCATAATTGTTGGGAATATCCCTCTCCATAAAGGTTTTGATGATAACAAACAAGTAGTGTTCTAATAACTATCTCTCTAAGTGTCATGTAAGGGATCACACTGTTGAAGCATCATGTAGAGGACCACATCATTGAAGCTCAAAGACGTAATATGGGCATTGAAGATTAGAAGTTGATTAAAGACTTAAATTAAAGATTACAAGACTCATTTGAAGACTCTTGAAGAATCTTGAAGACTTGAAGAATTCAATTACTTCTAGATTAGGTTGTAATTTACACATACACGCACTACACCAATGCACTCATGCATTTTAAATAATGGAAACGACACATGAAAACAACCCAAGACATATTGACTCTCTTGTGTGACTGCCAGGCAGTCAAAACACAAGACAGAGCCCAACCAACACCTGCCGCTTGATCTCTGTGATGATTTTTTTTACGTCAAAAAACATAAACAGAAGCCATCCAGCAACTTCTGGATGGAATCCGGAATCACATGACTGTGCATTGATCAGCCCACAGAGAGAAACCGGCAACTACCGGTTGACCTCCAGAGACCCCCAACATAGTTAGCAAATTCGGATTCGGGCGGAGAATTATTCTAAATAATTCGATTGGTTAATTTAAGGATTTGGTCAAAAAAGCGGTCAAAAAAGCGGACAAAATAAAAATCGGAGTCGGATTCTAGAATTATTCGATTAAAAAAATAAAATTCGGGCAAAAAATTCGGATATTATTTTTATAGTTTATTGTATATTTTTTATTTATCAAGTTATTAACTTGATTTGCATACTTAGAAAGAGCAAATTACTTTATACAATAAAGTAAAAAACTATGAAAAAATTGACATTGAGCGATGGAAGCAATGGTTATTGTAATCCAATTTCTACTCATGAAATAGATTAGGCCCCAAAACATTGAACGCAAGATTACAACTACAATAAAAGAAATAAATAAATTGACCACAAAAAATTTTCACTATCCTTTTGCTTGGGTTCACAAGACCCATATTGCACTAAGACGCACTAATTTTTCAAAATTAAAGCAACAATATAAAAGAAGATTGATTGATACGGCGATATGAATCTGTCCTGGTCCCCCGGAACCTCAAATTATCCATCAAGGCTTGATATCTCCCCTATCTTAGGATGAACTGATGAATTTATGAGAAAGAAATGAAACAAAAAGTATATGTACGATTGTTACAAGAAGAAATTAGGTGAGAAAAGATGGGAAAGAAAGAGGCGGAAATTTGGGGGAGAAGAAGGTGAAAAAAAAAAAAAAACTATTCGATGGTGGGTACCGTGGTTCATATATGGCGTTTTGTTTGTTGTTTTTTGTTTTTGTTTTTTGTTTTTTGTTTTTTTTTTTTAAATACTGTTTAAGTGGACCGAATAATTCGGTTTGGCCCGAATTATTCACGTTTTAAATTCAAATTAGTAAAAAGCATGTTTTTTACCAAATTTTATTTTTAATTCGGATTCGATCAGAATTTTTTATTTAATTCGGAACATTTCTGTTCGGCCGAATAATTCGCGAATTATTCGGCCGAATTGTTAACTAGGACCCCCCATGGTTATATAACGGCTATATTTTGAGTCTAATGGCTAGTTTCATACAACTGGACTAGGAAGCGGCAACTACCGGTTCAGAAAATTTCTATTCGTTAGAAATTATTCTCCTTCCAAATTGGGTGATTTTGTTACCAAAATTAAGCCTAGTCTCTGCCTATATAAATACCCACTAATGACTTTAATAATTAACTATTAAGAAAGCTCTTAGCAGTAATATCAAAGTCAATTGTGAGAATCAACCATTATTTTATTGATTTCACAAGCTGAAGTCAAACACGTTCTTCAAGAACTCAAGAATTTCAGAAAAGTCTCTTTCACAACTCTACACTCAAGGGAGACTACAAAAGGTGCATTCTATCATACATTTGCATATGCACTTTGCACGCACCGCACGAGGTAAACTCGAACAATTCTATTCCACTCGTTTAATTTATTACTTTTACATTTTTCTATACTATAATTAAGATTGTGTAAAGATCCTCGTGTCCTCAAAAGAGTTAGGAGTCTCTCCACCGTTAAATGAGATTGTAAAAGCTGTCTCTCTACCTTGAAAGGGATTGTAAGGATACTCTTGTCCTAAACAAAATTTTGTAAAGGTTTTCTTCCCTACTTACTGAACTGAAAGGGAGAGCTAATGGAATACCTTACAAGTGGAACTTGTAAGGAGTGGACTAGATTCAAGTTGAGTCGAACCACTATAAATCTCAGTGCAGTGTGATTGTTTATCTTTTATTCCGCAATTATTTTTACAATCACACTTGGGAAATTTGAAAAGATTTAAATTTCACTAGCAAAACCTATTCACCCCCTCTAGGTTATTTCAATAATGAAGTACAGTCACATGGTCTCTGAGTAGAGTGTGCATTACAACTGCAATGATGTTGTAAAAGTGTTGGGGAACTTATAACACCCCGTATGATTATGGTGGACTAAAATTAGAAATTCATATTTGGTGATAATTGTATCAAAATCATATATGTATGTTTCTTCTCTATTTGTGCGAGTACTTGATTCTTGATCATAAAAATGTAGAAGTTCTAAGTACAGCACAATTGACTCTTGAGACATAGATGAAAAACAGAACAACCAAATGATAAACTTCTACGTGAAGAAATAGAAATTTTCCATAAAAGAGAAACGTATGATATATTCTTATAGGCAAACTATTAACCACCCAAATAAGAGTTGCAATTGACTCTTGAGTCATAGATGAAAAACAGAAGAACCAAATGATAAACTTTCCATGCCGAAAGCAACCACAATGTATAATATAGCCATCGGATCAATCACTTTTTTTTTCCTCAAGGATTAACATATTATCAATAACTATGTGAAGAAATAGAAATTTTCAATAAAAGAGAAACTTATGACATATTCTTCTTGGCAAACTTTTAACCATCCAAATAAGAGTTACTTGCCCATCCCACCATATTCTGTCCTTACATGTGCGGTATACAGGCGCTGCAGTCTCCAATGTGGTTAACCACATGTTCAGGTTAGAATACCAGGTTATGGAAACCTCAATGTTCAGATTATGCAATAAAATGCATTAAGCCATGAATATCAGTATGTCAAACACAAACAAATCAATCATATACCTTCAATATAACCTAATTAACTGATATAAAACTTTTCACTTACCAATCAAAGATTTTAAATGGAAAAACAAATGCTAAGATAAAGAAGCCATCGTTATGGTGGTGGCCATATAGTTTTTTTAGAAGACAGCAAATGAACCACTCAAATTATGAGGGAGTATGTGTATTGGACCTTTTGAGGCAATTATAAGCATCTGTTTTCAGTCAAAAGGTGCCGTTCATTTATGTGCAGAGACCACCGAGCCATTCATCAGCTGTAGGAGCACAGTGTGTGCCCAAATAACTAGCATTGTCCAAAAAACAAAAGGGTGTACCCAGTTCACGAGGTCATAATGTATGCAGCCATACCCCCACTTCGCCAAGAAGTTGTTTCCTGACCCGTGACCACTTGATCACAATGGAGCAACCTTACCGTTGCACCAAGGTCCCCCTCTAGGAAAAGTCAATCGATGAGTAAATTTTACTCAGAAGGATTAATCAGAGGCGTGATTTTCTGATGTCAGCAAGTTTAGTTTCAATTTCTTTCAAACTTAGAGAGCTATGTCCGATTCCACCACCAACCTCAAAGGCATCCAATATAATCGATTTTTATCAATTTCAAGTTTGTGGAGGAATGATCATCAAATTCAATGAACGCGAACAACAAAATGAAATAGATAAATACGTCTAAAAACTAAAAATATGTTTCTTCCGGAACGGTGAAGATCAAAATAAAAAATAAAATAAAAAGGCGAAAGGAGAACTCACAATTGGGGAGAAGTGATCGAGTGTTTGCTCGAACCAGAGTTCGTCCTGGGTTAGGAATTTGCTGTCATTTGACTTGATAAACACCCTAGATTCAACGACGCCATGAAAGGACAACAACAAGAACAGGAATGGTACAAGCAAGTGCAGCTCCATCTCCATCTCCTTCTCCTCCGTCCAGGGTTTCAACGTTCGTCAAGTTGCTATTTCACATTTTTCTCTTTTCTTCCCAGAAGACTCAAAGAACCAATTATGTCAGCGACTCTTCATTAGATTCTCATGCCTATGCCCACGTGGCTCGCGGAAGTCCCAAAACTCTTCTTTTGTAACATCAGACGGAGAACAAAAGCTACGTGTTACCAACGACTAAACGCCGGGTTTTACCAAAGATTTTACCCTCGGAATCGGGAAGAATCGGTCAACCCCACAATTGGATCGGCCGGAATCGAGATTGATCACGGCCGAATCGGCGATTCATCAATCGATCTGATTACGGAACAATCAATCCGGATCATTCGGAGTTGGGAATCGGGATTGGTCCGATCAGATCGTTTTTGAATCTCGTTATTGGTATCGATATTTGGATCGGTGTTGGTCTCAGCAATATCGATACCAATCAGACGGTTTGACTAGCCAATATGGCTGATCAGATTCTGTATTCGAAACCAGGCACCCGACCCATCTAGTTTCTTGGACGAGAAAGGTCTATAGTGTATTTATATTCTATGTATTACCATAAGGGAGAGAGTACCATATGTTGGCCCGTTTATATTGACATCTTACACATTAGTCAACGAAGCAACAACGACAGTAGAAGAATTACATATTTAACGAGGAGAGTGATGAAAGAACAAGTGAGATGAAAGTATACATAAAATACCCCTATATGTTAGGTTCAAATGATGTTCCAATAAAATATGGAAGCGCTTAAGAATCTATGAAGGAAAATCATTATGATTCTGATTTACAAAACTAAAAGAGATATTTAGAAAAAATGAAAGTGATATTCAAAGTTGCAATAACTATAAAGGCATAAAACTAATGAATCATACTATAAAATTAGAGAGGGTTATTGAAACTCACTTAAAAAATAATAATAATAAAAAAAAAAAAAAAAAACATTTTGAATAATTAAATTGTTTTTTTTTTTTTAAATAAAACATATGATCTTTATTGACCTATACATAACATATAATAGAGCCCCTAGAGAGTTAATTTAACAAGTATTAGAGAAGATAAATGTTTCAAGTAAATATGTGAACATAATTAAATATATATATATATATATATATGTCAGCATGGTGACTAGTGTAAGAACTATGGGTGGTCAAGTCGTCAAGTTAGTGAACTTTCAAGTACAATGGGATTACATTAAAATGATTAGCTTTAAGCTCTTATTAGTTTGCGTTTACCACGGATGATTTAACCAAAGACATTCAAGATGAAATTCATTGGTGTATGATTTTTACTAATAATAATATTTTGGTGGATGAAACAAAGTAGAGATTAACGTCAAGTTTGAATTGTGAAGATCAACCTTAGAATTAGAAAGTTATAAGTAGAACAAGATAAAATATATAGGACAGATAATATGAGATGGTGAAAATTGATGAGAGGAAGATTCTGCAAAATGAATATTTTAGATATCTAAACTTAATCATTAATAAAGAAGGTGAAATCAAGATTGATGTTTAATAGAAAATTAAAATAGGATTGGTGAAGTTGAGAGGTGCATTCAAAGTATTGTGTGATCGATATATTCCTTTAAAACTTAAAGAAAAAATTTTATAAGATAGTCATACAATCAGCTATGATGCATGTTGTAGAATATAAGACAATTAAATAGTAAAGATAATGATGTTGAAATGGATGAAAAGCAAAAATAGGAAGGATAAAGTCAAGAATGATCATACTAAAGTTGATTTGAGAGTATAGCCCAAATAAATGATAATTTACGAGAAAGTTGTTTGAGGTGGCATAGCTATGTTCAACAAAGGCCTCTAAATGCTCCAATATGGAGGAGTGATTTGATTTAGATTGAAGAAACTAAAAGAAGCAAAGGTAAACCTAAAGTAACCTTAAGAAAAATGGTGAGAAAAGACATGCATAACTTAGGCCTTGTATCAGGTATGACCTCGTATAGAACTAGTTGGCTAGTACAATAAGTTTAGATACACCATAGAAGAGCGAAACTAGTTCCCACACCCGGCTAGCCAAACAATAACCCCCTTGAGACAGCCAAACAACCTTGTCTCGACAAAAGTCCAAATATCTACTTTCTCCCACCCTTGCTCTTCTGCTCCTTGTAATCTCTGTGATTTTCAAAGCCTGAGCGCAACATGAAACATCGCAATCCAATTAGACTACAAGTAATTGAAAGTTTAACATAAAAGAAAGGCCCAACCATTGTAATAGGATCAAAGCTACCATTTAATAATAGGGCGATCCAAAATATAAAAGGGTATGGCAAAACCTATGTTATTGTTTTCTGCCTAATAAGCCTTTTAAAAGTCAAGTAAATGTGAAAATTTTCAAGTGTGTGGTTAGAATATAACTGATGGATCGAGTTTGACCATTTGCATCAAAATACGATTGAATGCTCAAGTGGAGCACTTTCAACCCCCAAACAATAGTGGGTGGGAGTGTGTGATGGGACACCATCGCATGGTCTTTGGACCGAGTTTTCTTTTAACCATGATCACGGGACCGATGCTTACGGATGGTGTTCAGAGAATATCAAGCAAAGGTTAGGAGATATTATCAACTTCGTCCAATAAAAGGTGATGAGTATTAATGATTGTAGGAGGGTGTCTAAACCCTACTCCATAGGTAAAGGAAAACTTTGCCCGTATATTTTTACTTTTTACATATTTTTAACTACTTCACATCTTCACCTATGTTCTAAGTGAAGTGATTAATTCTTACTCTCTTCCTTGTGCTAGGTAGTTATCTTCTCCTTCTTCCTTTTTATTTTTTGGTAGGTGGATTTTTTTTTTTTTTGGGGGGGGGGGGGGGTTTGGGGGAATGACAGGTATCTCTTACTATAGCCTATAAGATGGCTTATTTAACTTCTAAAGAAGTTCTAGATTTTTGTAAGGGAAAATGGTCTCTCATTATCATGCATCCTCTTAGACTCTCTCCTCCATGAGATGTGGATCCCCATGCATTCAATCCGTGCGATGCCTCCTTCCGTGTTTATATTGGCTTGGCATGGGAGATTGCATTTCGCATTGACAACATCTAAATCCCCCACCTTTTTTTGATATATTGTGATTTATCTCCACAAAAAAAAAATAATAATAGGTTTAACTTTTGAGCCAAGGGGTATTGCCCAAGGAGTGGGATAACCATACTGCCTACTTTTATCACAAAATTTGTAATCGGCAAGACAACTAATAAAGGGAAAATGTACTTACATTTAGGGTGTCAAATAATCGGGTTGTGTCGGTTTTTTTCAAGTAGTCTAGATTCAAGCAGATAAGGATTTCGATCCAATACCGATAGCTATCAGTCCATTATCAATTTCTTGAACGATCACTTATCAGTTTCATCATTGGTACAGTCTTGACTTTTCATAAATAGAAAAGATTCTTACCAATTTTCAAATTATTTTCCATCCAGATTTTTTTTTTTTCCTTTTTTTCAATCACTTTTGATTGATTCAACAACTCCGGTCTCATTTTTCCCTTTGTGTTATATCTGAATCAAATTACAGCCTACTATTCTAAACACACAAGAAACTTTTTTTTCTCCTAATGTTGCAAGGTATTTAAGGGGAAAAGAAAGGCAAACATAACATTTCGATAAAGTTTTCCCCCATTGTGGGTGGAGAAAACACACATGATCTAATAGTCATTATTACTCTGCTCCCTAGTCCCTATTACCCCTCTCTCATATTGATGCCCATCCCACTACCATAATAACTCATTACACTAAATAGTATCACTAGACATTGTAGTTCAAAGGGGTACCCAAATAGTTGATGGGACTCTATAAAGAAATGCCACTACCATTAAAATAAGATAGAGTTATATACCTATGTAGAGGATAATCATGACAGGGTTTACAATGTAATGCAAATTTGGTAGCCAGATTTTCATTTAAGCTCCGCTTGGTCGCAAGTGAAGGGAAATCAGTATAAATAATAATAATAACTTAAATAAAGTATTCATATTCTTAAAAGTAGAATCTTTACTTCCCTTCTTAAAATAAAAAAAAAATTGATTGCTAAATATAGTAAACTTTTAACGCATGGACTCCCCCTCCCTGCATATGCGGATGTGCCCAAGAAAATTATGTTAGTTATAGACTATGCCCTCAAATATTATTCGAATTTTTTGTTCATATAATAATAGTGTTAGTCTAATTTCATAGTAAACTAAAACATGATCAAAGAAACTATTGTCGTGCTCTAATAACAATCCAATATATTCCAGCTTCTCCAATTAGGCAAAGTAAAATGCCACTCCATGCTTCCCCTGTTACACAATTTGGTCAGAGGGTTTCAACTTTCAACTACCTCAGTGTTCTAACTTTTGTAGCAAGAAATTTCCTAAGGGGGGAATATTAAATGGTGGGATCCATCCCTACACGTGCACCAAATGAACATGAGATCAAAGCATCTTTATAAAGATGAACTTCACCTCTTCTTTCCGGCCAAATGAAATTGTCATGCATTAAGGAAAGCATGTTCAGAAAAATCTCATCTGTTTAAACCATGGATAATTTTCCCTATTCTCTGTCTGGTAATTGAAGTTGGTCGGAGATAAAACTGAAGGCCATCAGAATGGGTAATAGAACAAAGCACAAGGGAAGTTCACCCATGAATGTCTTTAGGGATTTCTTTCTTCTGCTTGTTCATCAAGTTCAAAGCAAGATGAAGGCCATCAGTTTGAGCACTAGGTTGAAGCAATAATTAGTTTACCCATGTACACCTATGAGGTATCCCAAGAGTGAATTAGTCCTTTTGAATAAAAAAGGACAGTAACCTCATAACTTAGAGGCTAATATTAGAATCGTATACGAATAGAAAACATAAATAACAACAGAGAAATTAATGTCAGCGATTTTCTAAGAATAGCAGACAAATAACTTAGTAGAGATAAATGAGCAGCTTTATATGGTAACTTCATATATTATCATGAATCTCCAAATATTTCAAAGGACATCACAATACAGTTCATTCTCCCTAGTCCCTATTATTATTTTAAGGACAGGCCCTGACAATATGTTGAAACACTTCCAAAAATTGAAAGGAAAAAATGGTACAACATTTCCCCATGCAAATTTAAGTGAGGTTCGTTGATGACAATCCCTATTCTCCCAAACCTCAAAATGCGTAGCATGCATTTCATAAGGCAAGAAATGGAGAAAAACGAAGGAAATGTGGACTACCTACCATTAGTAAAAGGTATAGGAGATACCTAGCTCACTTCTCAGGCTCCCTTTCGAAAGATCCCACAGGAACCACGCTTGCTTCATGATTATTGTCACTTAGAACATCAATGCCATGACCCTTTATTTACAAGAAGACGTAATAATTATCACATATACACATTACCTAAATTACACACACACACATTAAAAAAATATAAAGGATCTAAATTAGACAAACTTTTGAGCTGTCAAGGGTTCAGACTAAGTTATAGCTTGTCTGCCCATCAATATACACTCAAGTTTCAACAATTAGCCAAAATGACTTGGGACGGACCGCCCTGCGCAAAACCAAACTTCAACATATAATGGGCTAGGAGAACACAATAACCAACTTTAAGCCCATCATAGAGCATTAGAGCCCCAGTAGCACGGGCCTATGATCTGCAAATAAAATGGCCTGGTTGCTTGTGGCCTTGGCAAAAGCTAACTTGTTGACATCCCTGGCATGGTTTTAAAAATAGGATTGGATCGGTTAGCACCGCCCGGACCGGATTGGTATTGGCCTAGACCGATCCCCGATCTAATACTGATCCACTGCCAAGGTATAAGGGTAAAATGGTCCAAAACATAAAAAAGAAAAAAAAAAGAAAAAAAAAGGGGGTAAATCCATCTGAACCTGACTTATAGCAATCCGATCTGGATTGGTTTCGGTTGAGACCAATCCCAAGTTTTAAATCCTTGATCCCCAGTCATAGTCACACCATCATACATTCATACCTGACTATTTGAAGCTTGCCCATGCACCCGATTTGGCCAAGCATTTAGATCAATCATTTTGGTATCCATCTTTCCATGGTTGTCAGTGTCAACATTTACCACTGGGGTAGAGACCCTGTGGTTTTGCAGATTTTCTCTCATGGTCAGTTTTGGAGGCTGATTGTGTTCCCTTCTATTCTGACCCTGATCCTTAGGTTGCGAGGCCAGGTCCTCAAAATGGCCAGGTTTATCCCCTGGAAACTACAGAAAGGAAAGAGAGAGACTCTATCAAGGACTTCACATAATGCATAATGCAACAACATAATCCATGGTGAACAGTATAGTCACAAACCTCAACTCTTTGCCTCAATAAGAGATACCTTCCATGCATTCTTTTACCTCCAACATGTACAATCATATCACATTGCAGGCAAAGGGAACTTCCATCTATTTCACAGTAAAAGAATGCTGCATCCAGTTTCCAGGAGAATTCAAGCAAAACATGTTATTAGAGAACATCGAACAATTCAAGAAGAAGAAAATAACTTCTCACCAAAAACAAAATAAAATAAAATAAAATAACAACAACAACAACAAAAAACAAAACAAAACAAAACAAAAAAAAGAGGAGATAAAATGCATACCAGGTGCATTTTCACATATGTCGCAACGAGGGACATCACTAGGGTCAGCTAGCTTGACTCGTACGTGTCGACTAGCGAGTTTGTTACACATGTGGACCTGCCACTCCAATATAGAAAAATACTAAACAATCTGCTATAAAACATGGATCAAATTCCAGCAGGAGTTCGGAGTAAAAGACTTGGTTCACAATGCAAAATAAGAATTGTCCCAGGTAAAACACAATCCAAAACGAGAATCTCATGGAGACAGTTCCAAGTACCATTGCTAACTTGGAACGGTTAAAATTTACTTAATTTGTCATAATCACAATTTTTTATAGCAATAAAATGGTAGCAGTTTGGCAGTGTAAGTTTTGGAAACCTAACTTCAATGGTCGTATGATTCAAACAAAATTGTGAACATCTTTCAGTAAGCTACTGAAATAAGACTTCTTTTTAACTGTAGTCAAATAACAAAAAATTTCAAAACTGAGCATATCTCAAGATGCTCAATATGCAGCCACCACCACCACCACCTGCAAGGGAATGAGGAAACTAGGCTTCCACTGGATCAAGAATCTCCAAAAATCCCTCTGATGAAGTGTGAGAAACTCCAATTTCTATAATTAAAGAAGAGATCAAGCCCATAACAACTGATGAACCTCCACCTAACAGTATGTCTACATTGAGGGGAAGCCAAACAAAGACCACAGACAAAATCTCTGAAGCCGATGGGACAAATACAGCAGGAAGAATCCCTAGATTAACGTACGAAAGACACTGCTAGTGCCCAAAAAGACCAAGCTCCCCAGTGAGTACTAACTGAAATTAAGTTTAGTGTGAAGTGTGCCAATAAAATAGACCTCCTATATCAAAGCTACAAATGATTGGTAATCTGAAGGTTATTGAGGTCTCCAACAGTTCCCCTCTCCTTTCCATTAACAAGATTCTCTGCAACTAAAAATGCTTAATTTGCAGCAGCATCATCTAACAGGTGGTTGGCAAGGCTGCTAGAATCAGGTTCCCATTAGATATATGGTTCAATTTTAGACAGATGGAAACTCCCCATCTAAGTAGACTGGGCTGTGGACAACGAAACAACTCACCCCTAGCTGTTAGTCGACTACATCAACTATTTGAAATACCTACAATCCATGATATCCGTTAAGAACACTGAATACCTTAACCAAACAAAGTTTTTCTCCACATAATTGATATTTTTTAAACAAATGGCCTCTTCTCTATAAAATAGTTTGACCAACAAATTTAATTCCATAGTTTTTTTTTAACCCAATATTTCTAGTAACAACTAATAGATAATTCTTTTAAGAGAACTATATATACTAACGACTATAAAACATCTAGTCAATATTTTATGGCATTTTCTCATGTCTCATAACTGATAAAATCTCCTGATTATTAGGAGGGGGAGAAGGAAGGCACCATATTTACAACATAGTGGAAAAGGTAGTATGAAGATTCCCATCTGCCTCAACTATTAGACATGGATCAGCCACAGATTTCTCACAACATGTTGACGGTCTTAATGTCATAGGTCTTAATGTCATATATCATTTTCCGCTCGAAAGGGCCTCCAATTCTAAGGTCATGTTTGGGTACAATTCAAATTCTGAGAATCCTCAGCCTCTTCTAGGATTGCAATTTTGGATGGAATTCTCAGAACCGGAGCATTAAGTTTGGATGCATGACAATTTGCACATTGATTTTACTCCAATGTGGGGCACATTTACCATGAGATGGCATGTGAGCCCACATTTAAGACGGGCATGGGCCCACATAGCCATCTTATAATAATATAAGTTCCAGGTCTTCAACCCCTCATAATCATCCCAGAACAGGAGAATTGGTTGAAACTCCAATTTTGAATTTGGGTTAATTCTGGAATTTTTCAAAAGTTGGCCCTTGAGTTTTTTTTAATTCTCACCTACAACTAAGAATTTTAATCGAACCCAAAATGCCTTGTAGGGAAGAGCCAAAGCCCTTGTTGGGAATAATAGGTTTAGAGACATTGATGAAACAAAAACCGAAAACCAGACTCTACAAGCAGCAGCATATTGTCACAATAATGCATCAGTCAATAGGCTAAAAGAGTGCTAATCTCTTCCATCTCACTCTCACTCAAATCCCACAAAGTCTCCATTGGTCTTCAATGTCAAGATATTGGAAGATCATAAAGAGGGACAATAGAAGTACTTAAACACAAGCAGTGAGGCACCTCCCACACAAAGGTCATATTCAGATTGTAGCCAATGAATAAGAACACATTGTCAAGTAACTAAAATTGGATCTCAGAACCAAACCTGCAAACTCACTCCTTGCGTAAGTCAAAGTACAGTCGATAACTAAACGACAATATATACTACCATCTTAATTTTTATACCCATCCCCCCAAAAGATAATTTCTTTAGGTCAAATCACAAGAATTTTCGCTGGCTTTACCCCAAACTAATCAAAAGTTAAGGCATTGATTCTGGTAGCTATAAAACCCAAAATTTTCCAAACCCAACAAAACAATTAGCAACAGATTTTTACACCCATCCCCCAAAAGATAATACCTTTAGGTCAAATCAGAGAATTTTCGCTGGGTTTAACCCAAACTAATAAAAGAGTGAAGGCATGAATACTGATGGCTCGAAAACCTGAAATTGTCCAAACCCTATCAAACAATTAACAACAGAAGAAGCAAATGAAGCAATGGAAGTATACCTTATCGTCACAGGAACGGCATAGAGCAGCCTCGTCTGCGGCACAGAAAAGGATGGCGGCTGCGCTCTCGCAAACATCACAGAGTGTTCGCATTATTCTCTCCTCTCATTTCTCCTCTCTTCGCTTCAACATCATCGCCACACCCAACGAATTATAGAATAAAAGAACCACCACCACTGAGAAAGTAATCCAGTGAAACAAACAAACAGAGAGAGATGGAAGTTGTAGAAAGGTAAAAGGGGAAGGAGTGTGAAGGTTTTATAGAGAATTGGATAGAGAGTATAGTGGGATGAATGAGGAAGACTCAGGTAGAGAAGCCTGATTCTCCCTTTTTCATTTAAATATTAAATCAGATAAATAAAACTATGATTCTTGTTGATGTGCTTGTTGGTTGTTTAGTGAGTTACAGTGGTGAGGTTGGATACAGGTGTTTTGGTGTTAGAGAGAGAGAGAAAGAGAAAGAGAGAGATGTGGAAGTTTTTTTTTTTGTTTTTTTGGTAAAAGAGAGATGTGGAAGGTAACAGATCAATGGATTCGTCGTCTGCTTTTGGGATGCTAGAAAAGAAAGTATAGATCGAACGGATTAATGGATGAATTGATTATGGAGAAAGAGAGAGAATGGAAGTGAAGAGGGCCATGGGGTCCTGGGTGAGATTCGAGCAGGTGGAGAGAGAGAGAGAGAGAGAGAGAGAGAGAGAGAGAGGAGAGCGTAGAGAGAGAGAGGAGATAGTGAGAGAAAGGGCTGAGGGTTTAAGGGCAGATATGATGGTAATGGTATTCCCACACAAAGTCTAGAGGGCAAAATATGAAAATAAGATGTTAACTTTGTCACTCATCCTTCCTTAGCCACAAGTTTAATTGGTGGTGGGGAGTGAAAAAGTCTCCTAATGTATTCTCACCCACTACTTTCATATCTGACCTGGGCCCACGTGGCCCAACTTATTTGACTCTATATTCTCTCACCTTAGCCGAGCCCTTCACATGGCGGCTTTCTCTTTCTCAGATTTTTTTCTTTAGGAAAAGAAAACTACCTAATTGTGTGGTCCTACGCTCTACGCTCCTTCCCTGGCACAGGAAGGGAGTGTGAAATAATGTCCTACTCTTGAGGAATACAAAATATCCATCACCTATTATGTTTCTTCATCCTCTCATCGGTCTTGTGCTAGGTGCAACCCATGCAACTACGTAGTGTTCTTCTTCCCTTTTTTTAGGGGTGTTTAAACTATCAGACTAAAAATGATTGGGTGATCAATTATGGGTTACACCAAAATCAAGTTAATTGGAAATTTTGGAAAAGATTCTTTTTGAAGAGTTTGATTGTTCTATTGAGAACGATATGATACGGTAGAATCTCATATTTATAACTATTGAATGTCTCTCAATTTCTCCTTCTATAACAAAAACAACATTCAAAACCTCATCCCAACTTAAAGGGATTAGACGATTGATTACATGAGGATTTCAAGTAAGGACAAATATAATGATCCATAAAAAAAAATTGACGAATTATGCCTAATTATAGTATGTGCCAACTCTCAACCTGATGCACTTATGAAAAAAAGGCTTCACCTGATAAGAAAATAATACAATGAAAACTCATACTTGAAACTTTTTGCATTATAATCACTTATTCTTTGATTTGATTCCACTCTCTTTATTTGTTTACCCAATAAAGATTCCTCTCTCTCTCTCTCTCTCTCTTTCCTTTTTTTTTCCCTCTTCTTATATCACTTCGTTACATGGATCAAGTTTCCCATTCAGAGTGCAGGAATGGATAAAAAAAGTTTAAGATCCAAGAGTAACGCCACGTGAGCAAAATAAGTTATTTGATTCCCACATTATTGATGTAGAAAAACCTCTCCTCTTTATAATTGCTTTCTTCTGCCAAAGGGATCTCCAAGTTCTTAAATGGAAAAATAATAATAATAATTTGTTAGAATTTTAAAATAATTATGGGATTTTATTTTTCTTTGCAATATATTATGACTCCTTCAATTAATAAAATACCAAATATTCTTGTAAAATGTAAGTCATTAGAATACATCTCATTCTATGAAAAGAGAAGTATATTCTCGTCGAACCATCAAGGTCCCCACCCACATATTGAATTTCAATCCAGTCCAAGTTGACCAGGTGACAAAATAAACCATTATAAATTTCAAGATATTGCGTAATACTATCAATAGAATAACATGAAAATATATTCAGTTTGAAACTTGAACACGGTCAATTTAGACTACCTTTTTATCCAACAGTAAGAATTGTAACTTCACCCCATCTGGTGGGAAAACTAGGTGGACCACCATGGGGAACTTCCCTTATTTGGGCCATCTAAAGCATTTTTTCTGTTTATGTCTAATTTAATGCAAGGACAAAAAGTGTCCCCCACAATAATTTAATTATGTTTATAAAATTCATCTAGAAAATATTTTAGCTATAAGGGAAATCAAACAAAAACAAAGAGCATGAAAACATATTGGTTCACAACTTCTTAGACTCATTTCTTTTTATTTCGATAGTTTTTTATTAGGTTTAGGGTTTTCTCCAATGTCTATATACTAATTTGGACAAAGGATATAGAGGAAGGTGGTATTTTAGATATTTCATTGTTTAGGGGAATAGTGAAATGTGTTTTGCCATGCAAAATTGTTTTGCATAGTGGTCCGTGAATGGAACATTTCCCTTATTATTTTTATAAATGTTTGTTATTTTTCCATGAAATGGAGTTGAAATTTTGTTTTGGTAAGGGGTTTTTGTCGGATAGTGATCCTTATGTTCGGACACAAGTGCATGCTCCAGGAGAAGCACAATGATCATTATATGCCCCATGTCTTTGTGGCACAAGACCACTCCTAGACATAAAACTTTATCCCTCTTTTTTAATGTAAACTCAAATTAAAATAACCAAACTACTATCTAGTGGACACACCAACCTTATGATCAGTTATCTTTTCCAGCCAAAATCTTGGAGCAAATCCAATATCCTGTTCCCGGAATTATAGTGATACTTGACTCAAAAGCCACGAATTGATTGCATCGATGAGAAAGTGGAGCTCTGTGGATTGCAAGAACTGAAGGTAAAGTTGAAGAGCTTGAGTATCGTTGAAGTTAGCAGACTTCTTTTGATTATATAGAAAGGTAACCCAAATTGGTTTTTTTTTATTTTTTTTTATTTTTTATTTTATTTTTTTAAAGGAGATTTTCTGGCATAACTTAAAAAGGGTCTTGTATGGATTGAAATTTTTTATGAATAGGTGAGTTTGGAATTTGTTCTGTCAAGACTCAAACTTGGGCATTTGCTGTGCAGCCCGCTTCTTGGTTTTCAATCATAGACTTGGACCACCTGGCCCATAGATATGGTTTTAGGATGAGCCAACTCGAACCATGAACATAAAAAAAATGAATGATGCATGAGGCATTGAGGCTCCCATCACTATGGGATCTAGTGAGGATTGTAATTTTAAACAGCTTTATAGTTGCTTCAAACAGAGATTGTTTTTCAACTGAAACACGCGACCACTAGGTTACAATGGAACAAGCTTACAAACCTTCAAAATATGTACTATCTATCCACCAGTCGAAAATTGAAACATCATCGACTACTTGGAACAATGTAGATGGACCACTTTGATTGGTTTGTCACAACAAGCCAGGAGACCACATGTGTATTGGGTAATGTTTAAGATTTTGGGCTTGAAATTTGGGGTCTCAAGTAGCATGTTAGCTATGGCCATATGACCCCATAGCTACTTCATATGCCCTTATTACATATTTAGTTGTTGGAGAGAGTTCTCTAAGCACGCAATACATAGGAGCACACCAATGAGCCGTAACAAAATGGAATCGTATAAAGAGGAAAAAAGAGATATTGCACATCTTAATAGCACATTCTTATCTTATATTTATAAGGTAATTAAGAGTATGGGAAAGACAATGCTATCTCATCGTGTGGTTCCTACGCTAGCCATAGGAGTCCACAAACTTATCACTGCACCCCTTATGAAATCAAGAATTCAATTTATATTGATGATCCGCCACGCACTTTCATTAACCTTCGCACTGATGCAAGGGCCATGCAACAGGCAGCAATCTCTTACCACAAGAATGTAGACCATTTTCTTATATGGTAGGAGTTAGGGCAACTGCTTGATCCCAATTCCTACCCTACGTGGTGCCATCTTTACTGAACGAATGCAGCCCACCTAAGAACACGGGGAGTTCTAGTGCATGAAACAAAGCCGAGCTGGTTACTAAATGGGCTGGGCCCCTACCCTGTTGGGCTGCTACATCCTCTCTGTTTCACAACGAAATCCATCCAGACTGTAAAGGCCACCTTCTACACGTGTTTAACTACTAATCCCACGTATGATGTTCCTTCATATCATGGATCAAGTATCGGTATTGTATCGGCCGATACAAAAGGATTTAGTTCATGATATTGAATTGGATGTGATTATCAAAACCGATATTAATATTAATACGTATCAGTCATTTTAGGCCAGTTCTGACAATCTCCTTCCCCCCACCCCAAAAAAAGAAAAAAAAAAAGAAAAAAGATTTCGATATCCCTTTGTCCGACACTAAAAGGATATCAATACAGATTAGGATCAATTTTTTTTTTCCCTTTTACTGGAGTATTGATCATTTTTTCTTTTTTCTTATGCCCAATACGGGCTTGATATGGGGTCAACATCGCAGTGACCAATGCAGCCATAAACATCAATATCGATACGTATAACCTTGTTCATATCGATATGATGGTATATATAATAATACATTGTTACAATTATATATCACGTGATTGTTATTATTATTATTATTATTATTATTATTATTATTATTATTATTATTATTATTATTATTAATTATTAATCACTTGTCAACAATTAAAAAAAAAAAGTAATTCTCGATATTTAAAATTTTTTATTTATTTCTTGATAAAGCAACTATATCAACTTATGTAAAAATAAACATAATAATAACATTTTTTTTGGATTAAAAAACAGGGTCAACCACAAAAAGAGAAGGAAACAGTCACCGAATAAAAACCTATAAGTCCCTACCAAACCTAACATCCTACCCCCACCAAAAAAA
The DNA here is from genome assembly GCF_013358625.1 of Macadamia integrifolia. Lineage (NCBI taxonomy): Eukaryota > Viridiplantae > Streptophyta > Magnoliopsida > Proteales > Proteaceae > Macadamia > Macadamia integrifolia. The sequence goes on from NW_024868494.1 coordinate 57,934, forward strand.
AAAAAAAAAAAATCAAAACCTAACTTCAGAAACATATGAGCCACTTTAAAATTCCCTAATCCCAAAAGAAAAATATCAATGAATTGACAAAGTCATAAATGAGATTAGAAATATCCCAACAAGTTTAGCATAATTTAGATTTCAAATAGTTGTTCTTATAAATAACAACCTACGCTACTTATTAACATATATAAATTTTACGTTAAATTTCATTTATTTATGTATAGAAAAAACGAAATTGAACCCAACAAAAAAAAAAACAATAAGAATCCGTTTAGAGAAATCAATTAAAAAAACAAAATCAACCAAACCAAATTTAAGAAAGCAATCCCTTATTGATCTAATTTCTAGCTGACATCGATAGATGCAGAGAAAAAAAATGACAACTGAACTAAACTACACGGAAAAAAGCAACTAAAGTAAACTAAGGCACCATTTGATAACCTTTCTACCATTTCTGTTTCAAGAAACAGCAGAAACATAAATTCCCATTTCTATTCCTAGAAACGGATTTGAAGGTGTTTGGTAAACCTTGTTTCTGGAAACGTTTTCTGTAGTTATCACATGTTCCATTTCTGATATCCCTGGTTTCCCTCTCCTCTCTTTCTTGTTCTCTTGCGTTTAACAGGGAAAAATAAACCCTAGTTTCGGTTCTTCTCTGATTATCGAAGATCAAGATTTCGAGTCAGTTGTGATTATCTTGAGTTCTAGTATCGAATCTATAAAACCCAACACTTCCTTGTCGATCTCTCGTCTTCCATTTCTCCAATTCGCTTTCTCTCTCTCTCTCTCTCTCTCTCTCTCTCTCTCTCTCTCTCTCTCTCTCTCTCTCTCTCTCTCTCTCTCTCTCTCTCGTTTTCTTACTGTTAATAGAGAAAAATAAACCCTAAGTTAGCTTCTTCTCTGCTTCTTGAAGTCGATAGCAACCAGCGAAATTGCTTTTGAAGCCCTAGAAATTTTGATCCACCAAATTCTACATAATATGCTGTAAGAAGAAAACAGGTTGGAGTTGATCACAGAGCATACCCTTTTATCCGACTGCGAGCTTCCATTCTTCCTCCTTTGATTCAAGTAAGTCTTTGTCCTCGCACTTCTATCTTTCTTCGTTATGTTTTTCTGCAAACCCTTGTTCCGAACCGAATATGTCGCCCATATCAAAGGATTTTGAATACAAATCAGTAAATTTTTTTTTTTGTTCGAAGAAATGGCTCACCAAATCCTGAAGTTCGCAGGTTGAAGGTTAGTCTGCTACGAAGGAGACTTGGAACCAGTGAAATTGATGCCTCATTTTGATATTGAAGTGAAGGGAAGATGATTTCTGCTAAAGAGAGTGATGATGCGGCTCAAGCTCCGTCAACGTTAGTATCGATTACTCTTCCTCTGATCGAAATGTAGCCTTCTTGTTTTCTGTTTTAAGGGTGATATCGTTGTCGCAAATCGCTGGAATTTAGGGCAAGGTTGAAGGAGTAAAGAACCTCTTGCCTCTAGGCGATGCCTTTGAGATGGAAGTCGGAGGTCGAGATGGGTGCAGGGGCTTTTTTGTCCGGGATTTCACGATTTTTTGGCACCAAAGCTGTTCCCATAAGTCATACTTATTTGCCATGTTCGTTTCTAGGAATAAAAATCACCATAAATTTTGATTTTTATTTATGAAAACAGGAGAAACAGAATGAATTTGGCAAACGCTCTTTGTTCCGTTTCTACTGTTTCGTGAAACAGAAACAACAGAAATACGTTTTTTGAAACGTTATCAAAAAGACCCTAAATCAACCATTTGACACCCTTGCTCAACATAAAATAGAAATGGCAAAGTTTTCCTTCACAGCTCAATCTTGATGTACCCCATCTTTCTCATGCATATTTCTCCATTGTACAATGCCGATGGGTCATGGTGAAATGACGTCCGTTCATTATATCTTTAGAAAAACTTGATAAAAAAAGAAAAAATATTACTTCTAAGTTCTAAAGTATAAACCCCTGGCCACCACCCGAGAAATTGAAAAAACAAGAGAAAAAAAAAATTAGATGAAATGAACCAAGCCCTAAAGCAAATTCTCATTTCAACTTTAATAAATAATGAACAGTTTTTTTTTTTTTTTAGTGGAGTCAAAATAAGTTATTTTGTCCATTGTAATTTTTTAGGCTGGACATGTTCTAATGTTGACATGAGAAACATCAACTAATCAACTAATTATGAATATGTTAGGTGTTATAATGTATAATATTAAAGCAAGTCCTTGACAGTTATAATATTTTGTCCTAAATAGGCAATATTACCTAACACTTCTCATTATATAATCTAATGATTAGCTTTCTCTCTCCTTCTCTCGATTCTTTCTGAACTTACTAAAATTACTTAAAATTTATTACTCACTTTCTTAAAAAAAATTTAATCCCAAACAAACTTTCCTAACTCATACTAGAGACTCATTCATTGTAACTCACATCATCGAGAAAAAAAGTTATCCACCACATAAAGTGTAATGTAGCCCTCTTATATGGTTTTTTAGAAAATTTTATGATTGTATTTAAATATGAGTTTCCATTTATTAAATCACTCACTTAAATTTTCATTTAATCAAATTACCCAAAAGAAAAATAATTGTCGTCATGTCGTTGATCTATCTAATATTTTCTCTGGAGAACATTTTCCTCTTATTATGTCTGAACAAATTCATAGGAGAGAGTCAAAAACTAATTAATTGATTTTGATCCTCCTTCTTTATGCTAGTATACCAAAGAAGAAGGAAAGGAGGAGAATGTGATCTTAGCTCAACCTAAGAGACTAAGAGAGGTGAGGTCAAGTTTGGAGGGGTCTGAATAAGAGATCAACCAACTACTTGTAGTGTGGATATGGTGATTGGAGAAGGGAGGTAGAGGAAACCAAGGCAAAACGATCAAAAAATACATTGATTGATCATGAGAGCATTGTTGAGAGCATATAAGGTTTACGTACGAGAATATATGAGAACGGTCATGGTTCATGGATATAAAATTAATTTTATCTCTCTTCATTTAATAGATTCTATATCTACAGATCAGGAGTGTATGAGAACATTCTCGTACATGAACTTATCCGTTCACAACATTGTTGTAGGTAGTTTTGTGAGAAGTATCTTTGCTTTGGATAATTTGACATATTGATACATATATTTTTTTTTTTAGAAAAAAAGAACTCTTCCAGCTTCGTGTAGGAAAGATTCAGACATAGGCAAATGTGAAATGACCGCATTACCCCCATCGTGTGTCCTCCCATTGGCTCATGCGTTTCTTATGTCTATTTTTTTTTTTTCAGCCTTAATAATATGGAATACTATTCTCTGGATCCTGATTGGTGTGACATGGAATATTCGTTTTTAGGAACCCTCTCCTCTATTTTGGTAGAAGGGAACCCTCTCCTCAATCCCAATTCATCCTTAATATTGTAAAGCTCGAGGTTGAATTTCGCTTTGTCGCTTTTTTTCGCTTTTTCGCTTTTTCGCTTGGCCTTTTTCACTGTTGCACACTTGCATGCACATGGGAGTGGATTGCTTAGTTCGACAACGTGGCACATGCGGTTGCTGACAAAGGGATACAATGAATTTGTACTTTATGAGGAACAAATGATAAGATGTATCCCGTCTCATCACGTGGCCACTTTCTTTTCATTTGGAAATTCGTATTTGTTTGTTCTGTTCTTTATATTGGTCTTGTAATCTACGTTGGGTCAAAACTGGCCCCACCATCTGACCATCTGTAAGCCTTTGTCGGTCCTAATCATACTGTCTTGATGCAGGACACCACATGCCATAGAAGCCCTTTCCCCGTTGGATTGAAATCTATCCACTTATAAAACTATATGGGCTACAATTGGACGCTATATGAATGACATAATTTTTCAACCCCTCGTCATGTTTCTAAGTAATTGGATTGACTTTATTGGATTTATATCAACTGATAACGATTTTGATACTTGATTGATCTTGATTGATAATCAATATCAGTTTAGGGGTAAAATTGTAAAATAAAATATATTTTTTCTCTTAAAAATAAAGGCAAAATTGACGAATATGGATCAATGCAATCCAAATTGATATCATATCAATATCAATAAAGACTAATACTGATACCGAGAACTAAATCCTTACCCTTCATAGGCCTCATTATTGGTGGTGTGTATAAATTTTTTCTCTTAAGATTAAAGTGGTGAGCCGATCAAGTGGTAAAATAAATTTTTAAAACAACAAATTATTATTGTCACAGAAAGTCAAGTGTTTTTTTAAAAATTATAAAACATTTATTTTGATAATTGTTGGGCAGAGAATACATGGTTTAGATTAACCGTATGTCAAATTTCATAGTCTAATTTAATCAAATACCTTATTTTCTATTGGTACATATTCCATGTATATATCTATGTATATATATTGGTACTGTAGACATTAATATGTACTCTCCCAATTATAAGTAGAGCCGAACAATTTATATTACAAATTTTATAAAAATAAATATTTTTTTAAAAAATATCACTTCCCATTAATATATGATAACTACTTTTCAAAAACAAGATATGTCAATAAGTTGACATCGATGTAGACAACTTTTTTATTAAGTTCATAGTTTTTTTTTTTTTTTTTGTTTATAATAATAATAAATTAATAAATAAAATAAACAAGAAAAAGGAAAATTCGTTATAGGAACCCTCTCCTATTTTATTATACATTAGGTGCCATTGGGCGAGCACGGGCTTCCTTGGCTAAAATGGGTAAATTTAGAAATTTAAAAAATGGAAGGAAAATGGAGAGGTGAAAATTTATTACATTTGGGACCTGGGAAGGGGTTTTCCGATAAGAAAGTTTTCATATGGAGTTTGGAATAATTATAAACTAAAATCAGGCGATTGAGAAATATCCGCAAAGGATAATTGTGCAATTCTGTTCCCGGGAACGGTTTTATTTGAAAGGCTAATATTAAGATATCAGAGCCAACGAACGGAAGAAGTGATGTTTGAACTACCCAAACCATGTTTGACCTCGTCGCCACCCCTTCGCTTTCGCTGCTCCGCCGGAGCCTTTAAATTATAATCTGAGAAAAAAAAAATTTCTTTAAAGAGAAAGAGACAGAGAAGGAGAGAGACAGAGAGGGACGGTAGTTTTACTGTTACAAATTTCAACCTCTTTCCTCTCCTGCTTCCCCTTCAATTCAATCTGGCGGAAAGCCTTTGATCGATCGACATTTTTCTTTTACTTCGATTCGTTTACCTTCTCTAATTCTATTCTCCTTATCTTTTTCAATTTCTCTTTAATCGATCTTTCAACATTCGATTTGTGAAGGTCCAATTAACTTCTGAGATCGAGGTGGAGGAAGTTTGAGGATTCGAGAAACATAGGAGATTGGTTCTTTGGAAGAAGATATACTTTCTGGATTTTGAGAAACTTTTTTTTTCCCTAATTACGAAGAGTATTGCAGATCTGTAGTTTGAAGCTGATGTTAATGAGATCAGAGTGAGTTTGGAGATGTGATACATTTGTGAATTGCGAAAAGATATTAGCTCTCAAGATCTTTGCCGACTAATTTGCGAGATCTGGGAGCGGAAAATAGGTAAATACATTAGTTTTGGTCGGAAGTTGGTTTTGGAGGGAAACGTTTCAAAATTGGAACAGAAGAGATTCTGTCGATTACTGTTCTATAGGATGTTATTCGAAATTATTTATTTATTTGATTTTTTTTGGGGAAAACCGGCATAATTGAATTATGCTTTTGAATTTTTTGCAGGTGGAAGTTTAACCTTTGAAGACGGTCACAATCATATGTGCAGAAGTCAGAGAATGTACAGTCGTTTCTGAAGGTTCCATCCGCAATTTGCTCGAACTGAGTCGCAGGAAGAGTTGGCGAAGATCTCAGCTGAGGTCAATACCGTTCCTTGAAAACAACTGAGAACATTCCGTTCCAGAACTGACGGAAATTTCAGAAGCGGAGAGAGAGAGAGAGAGAGAGAGAGAGAGAAGGCGGGATAAAAAAACAAAGTGAGACAGTCTGGGATGCGAGGTCATCTCAGAAAATACAAACATCACCAGCCATTAAAATATATAAAACATCGTTATTTCGTCTCAAAGCATCAGAGGTCGCGAATTTAGAAATTTATCTGTTCCGGGTCTTCTGACATTCAAACCATCGTTTCCGAAGGAGGAAGATAAAAATTATAGTTAGCGGCCGGGCATGAGACAAAACAGTGACCGACATGCCTTAATGTGCACAAACCTATGATTAGCTAGTTGTTGCAGATAATGAAGGTGTGAGGGGCCTGGTTTTTGTTGTAAAACTTTAGCCCGCGACGAAAAGCTGTAAGTATTCTGCATTTCTTCCCCACCGTGAACATTATATTTAATTACGACGCTTATCTTCTTGCTTCTTTTCTTGTGGTTCAGGAAAGGGAGGACGGAAAGATATGGGGTCGATCGATGGAGAGGAACCGCCACGGTTGGAGAAACCACAGGGAACGGGTGCTAGTGGGGAAAAGATTTTTGTTTCTGTGAGGCTGAGGCCTCTTAACGCTAAAGAAGTTGCCAGGAATGACCCATCGGATTGGGAATGCATTAATGATAACACGATCATATTCAGGAACAGCCTTCCAGAGCGATCTATGTACCCATCTGCCTATACATTTGGTAAATAGAAGCTTATCCCTTTGTTTGTTATAATTTAGTGTATCCTCTGTATGTGCATACTTCAATTTGGGTGTAAACCTGATGATCTAGGCGGTAGAGATGTGAGTAGTTTGCGGAGTAGTATATCAGAAATTCTAACTTTTTGGAGATTAGCGGGTTTCCTGATGATGCTCTTCTTTATTGTAGTCATTGCGTTCCTAATATTTTGAATTTTTTTGTTTACTGTTACTTTTATCTTTTCAGTTATTTTTACCCTTCGAGGCTCCACTTGTTAAATCATGTAAAATTCTGTCATTAAATGCTAAATTACTCGATTGTCTATCATATTTGAGTGTAATTGTGCAATGGATCAGATCCCTTTCCAAAATTCATCAGAATATATGTCTTATATGTCTAGTGGTCAAAAGAAGGTAGTTTCCATTTAAGGTTTGATTATGATCTACTTTTTCAGAATAGAGATTATTTCTCAGGTTTCATGGTTCCTTCAGAATTATTTGTGGTAGCCATTCTTCTGATCTTTACTTCTTCATCTCCTTTTTTTCGCCCCGGGGGGGGGGGGGATTTGGATTGTTTCTGCGATAGACAGGGTATTTCGTTGTGACTGCTCCACGAGGCAGGTTTATGAGGAAGCAGCCAAGGAGGTTGTTCTTTCTGTTGTCAGTGGTATTAACTGTGAGTATAATCTTCTTGTCCGCACATTTTATGTGTGCTGATTTTTTACTTATTTTTCCATTGACAAGTAAAAAAATATATATTTATATTCCAACAAAATTATTTCTTCAGCGAGTATTTTTGCATATGGGCAAACTAGCAGTGGAAAGACGTACACCATGGGTGGAATTACCGAGTATACTTTGGCAGATATATATGATTACATAGAAAGGGTAATTGAAGCTCTAGTTTCACCAGCCTCTTTCCTCTTCCAATTAGCCTTTTATTCCTTAAGTTAGTTAGTACCTCTATAAGGAGCGGTGTTAATTTTTTTTGCAGCATCCAGAGAGGGAATTTGTTTTGAAATTCTCTGCAATGGAAATTTACAATGAATCTGTCAGGGACCTCCTCAGTGCAGATGCTACCCCGCTAAGGCTTCTAGATGATCCGGAGGTGAATGTTACTTTTTATGTAACTTTTGCATCTAATTCGCTTATTTGCCTTGCTAACAAGTACTTAAAATCAACAGAGGGGGACTATTGTGGAAAAACTTATTGAAGAAACTGTAAGGGATTGGAACCATGTACAGGAACTCCTATCCATTTGTGAAGGTAAGGGCATTCTTTTTTCTATGGTAGTGTCTTTCTTGATGGTTGCATATCTTTATCTATAGTATCGTTTCTTGCAGCTCAAAGACAGATAGGTGAGACATCCCTTAATGAAAACAGCTCCAGATCTCATCAAATTCTGAGACTGGTATGGCCCTTATCCCAACAAACAAGTTAAAATTTCCTGGAATTTTAATATGACCCTTTCTCCTGATGGACTGCTGCAGACTATTGAAAGTTCTGCTCGTGAATTCTTTGGCAAGGACAATTTAAGTACACTTGCTGCTAGTGTGGTAAGAATTAGTTTATCTTCTGCCAAGGGCTGATGGTCAGCTAAAAGATATTTGTCCAGCAAATCTTCTCTGATGTATCCTTTTGTACAGAATTTTGTTGATTTGGCTGGAAGTGAGCGTGCATCACAGGCATTATCAGCTGGAACAAGATTAAAAGAAGGCTGCCACATAAATCGCAGCTTACTCACCCTGGGAACTGTCATTCGCAAACTAAGGTTGACTGACTTTTGTTGCCTTTGCATGTTTACTAGTCTAAGAGGACTCCAGCCTGTGTCATATATTACTACTTGCAAACCAAAGATCACTAGAAAAGTTTGAATGTTGGTCATTCCATCATGTTGTTTAGGATTTCATATAAGGTTAGATTGATCTTGAGGTTTCTGTCAATTATTTAATGAAGTTCTAAATATGTTTCTTCATGTGCCTGCATCCATTCATTGTTTCTTATTTACCTTATATTGTTGCTGTATCAGTAATGGAAATTCTTACTTTAGCTAAAATTTTGAAAACAGAAATTAAGTACTTACTTCTCACATTAGTGCACAAACTCTTACATTCTCGAACTGTTAATACACTTTTGGATAACAACAAAGCAACAGTTTTCATCTGATATTTACTAAATGTAATGGGTGTGTAAGAAGTGAAATAGTAGGTTTCCAATTGCAGATAGCAACTGACCCCTAATCTATATCAGGATTAATACAACAACAACAACAACAACTCAGCCTTTTCCCAAGCAAATGGGGTCGGCTACATAGATCCGCGAGTGGGTAATACGAAAAAGAAAGGAAGGAAAAAGCAAAGCAAAACCTCCAGGACATCCCATCTACAAGTGATCTGTGACAGGATCTTTGTCCTCCAAATAGCTCTGTTAGATGTCATACTAGGATCAAGGCCTAGCCTCTGCATTTCTTTCCTTACCAACTCATCAATGGTTAACTTGGGCCTGCCCTTAGCCCTTTTAGCTCCATCTGTCCTGATCTGGTCACACGTCCACACTGGAGCATCCCAAGGCTTCCGTTGGACATGTCCAAACCACCTTAAGCGATATTCTAGGAGCTTGTCCTGAATCGAGGCAACTCCTAAATCAGCTCTGACCCAGTCATTCCTCACTCTATCTCTCCTAGTTTTGCCGTACATCCATCTCAACATCCTCATCTCTACCATACTCAACTTATTTATATTACACTTCTTGACTGCCCAACATTCCGCCCCATAGCATATAGGATTAATGAAGCAATTAAAATAGGGCATAAGTAGACCAAGAAAATGTATGTACTAGGGATATAGGAAACTGGATTACCTGTAGTAGTGTGAGAACAGATTTGATATGTGAAATAAATAGAACTGGTATTAATAGAAGAAAGAATAGAAACTCAAAATAATGATTTATACTGACAGAAATTACCCATGAAAGCACAAATAGAACTACAGCCAAGGAGAGAATTTGAGGTCTCTCAAACAAAAGTGATCCAAAGCCCCAGAAACTCAAATCATGTTCTCTCAGGGATCAGACCTTTCTACTAAAACCAGAATCACAGATTTCTTTATTGATAACAGGGGTGCAATTCTGGTGATACCAGTACTAACAGAAAACATGGAACGGTAATAGAAGGATATAATTAAAGTTAGAGAGTTTCAGTGTCAAGAGAGTAGCAGAAATCACACCAAGACAGGGCATTGTTTGAACGAAATTAGAACCAGAAATATGAGTTGTTGGATGAGCTTTCTCTAACTGAGGCTTGAAATATCAATCATTTGTAGAAAACTTGAAGAAACTGTAGCTATATAGAGAAGAAGATGAAGAAGAACGAGAAAGAGAAGCAGCAGAACAGGGTAAGATAAAGAATATTGAGGGAAGCAATAATTATAAAAAGAGGAGAGCAATCCCTAAAAAAAAGCTAGAATATTAATACTTCAAAACTGTAAATTGTGGGATATAAATACAGTAGTAAAGATTTCATTTTTGCAAGTCATCTTAGACTTGATAGGACTAACCAAAACGGAAACTTATTTAGAGATCAAATGTGAGGCTCCTTAAACTCCTATAATTGACCAATGTCTGGACCTACTTAACTCCTCTTCAATTTTTTTTAAAGAATTGCATAATATCCCCCATAAGTGAAAACAAAGACAAACATATACCCCTACACCCCCCCCCCTCAAAAAAAAGAGGCTAACATATATACCCCATGCATGTTCCTGCTAAAAGACATTATTTTTGGTCCAGAACTGGCCTGTTCTGGATCTGGGCTTGCTGGAACCAGCAGCCTTGGACTTTGGGCGCTGAATTAGTTGAATCCGATATTTGTGGACGCATTCGAGATTCACTGCAGAATTTCCTCTTCTGGAACTGATTACATTAAATATTTTGTTACCGAAATAAATTCTATTATAAAAGGCTGATGTTTAAGCCAATATATTGAAATGCAGAAATCTCAACTGGTGGTTGGAAAATGCCCTAGCGAAAAACCTTACCTCAACCTGTGTCGACCTATCTCATCATCAGACTATTTGCCTTTTATCTTTTCATCATGCGTCTTGGAGCCCCAATAGGGAAAGCCTGAAATTTAGCGATCTCCTTTAGTCTGTCTCGCATGCCAATCTGGTTGTTATTATTGGTTATATTTGTTTTCTCTGCCTCTTGGCCTTTGTCCTGTGGCTTAGGGTTGTTCATTTTAGTCGCGCAATTCATTATTTTTTTTTTATTATCAGATCTTTGACCTTTTTTCTTTCAATATTTCTTTCTTTTCCACTCTGAAATACAATAAAATCATTCTTTTATTAAAAAATAAAAAGAAATTGAACGGTTGAATAGCCAGAGACAACAGAACTAGAGCACTAGCGTTTATTTAGCCGGACCTAATATGCCCACCTTCATTACACGACCCATCAACAATGTGCAACCTTTTGCTACTTTGATCAAGAAGAGTTGGTCGCTTCAAATATTGTGTAATCTTACTTTAGTATTATATAAGACATAATGCTTTAAATGGTTAGAACCCTACTAAATTGTGTATTTTGTTTGGTTGAGGACCTGAGGCTGTTTATTTACGTATTGTTCTCTTTTGTTGTACTATGATATTTTTGTCTTTTTCTGGACATTGATTTCATAATGGAGTTGAGATGGTTATTCTGTTTGTTACTTAGTCCTTCAAAACTATCAAATCTTGCAGCAAAGGAAGAAATGGACATGTTCCTTACAGAGATTCTAAGTTAACACGCATACTGCAACACTCCTTAGGAGGAAATGCTAGAACTGCCATCATTTGCACCGTGAGTCCTGCACGAAGCCATGTTGAGCAGTCCAGAAATACCCTTCTATTTGCAAGCTGTGCAAACGAAGTGGCTACCAATGCACAAGTCAATGTAGTTATGTCTGACAAGGCACTGGTAAAGCATTTGCAAAAAGAACTGGCTAGACTGGAGAGTGAATTGAGAAATCCAGGGCAAGCTTGTGCAACATCTGATTCCCAGGCAATATTGCGAGAGAAAGACCTTCAGATCGCAAAGGTTCTAAATTATTTTTCTTATCAACCAATGCACGTTAATATGTTCACAGTCTCTTGCAAAGAAAATCAGAGGTACTTTTTAATAAAGATATATGCCAGAAGGCTAGTTGGATCTGTTGCATGGTTAGATGGTAAAAGCTCAGCCTCTTAATTTGAAGATGTGGGTTTGAGTCTTTGTACAACAATAATGCTAAGGTTAGGAGTAGTTTCAATCCACCCCTCCTCAGACCCTGCTAAAGCATGACTTTCAGCCTTTTTATGCCCCATTGGATGCTAGTATAGATGGCCCTTCGGAACCCTGGTTGGAGAATATTTGACCTAAAGCAATCTTCCATTTATTTTGTTTGGGTATGGCAGGTCATGGTATGAATGAGCAGAAAACTGCTCAGATATTATTTAGTACACCCATGTGAAGATGTGGGTTTGAGTCTTGAGAATGGCCACTTTGTGCAAGTTGTGAAAGGTTTGGGCAATCAACCCTCATTGGACCCTGCCAAAGTGAGACTTCCACCTGATTTTGGCCCTTTTTTAGTATACAGATAAAGAAATTTTCTTTCGAGAAACATGTAACTAGATATTTGTTTCATGTATCATAAAAGTGCCTCGACCAAGGCAGTATGGACTTGGGTGAGTCGAACTCAATGAAAAAGTATGTAAAAGCTAGCAATAAAAGCAGTTTTCTTAGCCTAGCCAATTAAATTGATCCTTGACTTGAGAAGTCAAGATAACACCTGGGCTTGTCTGAGCCAGAGATTGACATGCCAAGTTTTCCAACTATGGTTGAAATGGGTTCAGGTATACTGAGATGTACCTCCAGAGTAGTCATACATTTAGCTATCAACAAATTCTTATTGGTTAAACAGGGATTGCCTATCTTCTTATGCAGATGGAGAAGGAGACAAGGGAGCTCATTCAGCAGCGTGATCTTGCTCAATCGCGACTTCATGATCTGTTACAAGTTATTGGTGATGATCAGAATTCTAAAATATTGGTATTTATCTTTTACTAACATGAAAAGATTACTCGCTTGTTCATTCATCGGTTGTCCCAACTACTAAATAGTGTTTTTCCTTTCTCAGTCAAGATTTGATATTCATTCTAAATAAATTTCAGGAACAGACTGCATGGGAAGATGTAAAGTCAATATCAGAGTCATCAATTTTGGAGGATCCACACTGTGCCATTGGTGTTGCAAGAAACAATACATCTTGGTATTCTGACAGTAACAGTGTGAATAATTCTGTATATCCACAGCTTCTTGAGATTTCAGAGAACCATTTTCTGTCTGATGGCACCTCCCCAAGACTATCTACCACTAGTTCAAAGTTTCTTGGGCCTGATCCATGTCAGGGTTGGGAGGAGATTGCAGAAGAAGCTGTTGAAGATTCTGAAGACATTTGTAAAGAAGTCAGATGCATTGAGATGGAGGAATCTAATGAGGTCAGAAATATAGAACCAAATGCTTTGTCACCTGAAGAGAATGAAGGCATATTATCTTTGACAGAGACTGGGAATGGAGATGCAACAGATCAGGTGTTGATATCATCCCCAAAGAAGGGAGATGTAGAATTGAAGCATATGAAGGATTTTATGTATAGTGCACTGGAGCAAAAACTCCATCATGTGCAAAAAACCATTAACTGCCTTGTCAATCCCTACCTTGATGAAACATCTCCATGGTCTCCAGCTGACATGTCTAGCTCTAGAAGATTGCAGTTGACCAGGAGCAGAAGTTGTAGAGCTGCTCTCATGATTAGCTCATCCACTCCCTATTATGAGGGTGGGGACCAGAATGAGCACACACCACCTAACAGGTTTGAGAGAGAGTTCTCTGGAAGACCTGAGGTCTTCCATGGGAAGTTTTCTGTATTAAATTATGGTGACAATGTCAAAAGGTTTTCAAGTAAAGGTTCCCAGACATCTGAAGGGAGTTCTGTCATTGATGATCCAAATGTACAGAACGTCAAAACCTCACCTGAAGAGGACATTACTAGTGACCATACTTTTGTTACAGGACTGAAGGAAATGGCCAAAGTTCAGTATGAGAAGCAGCTTCTTGATGGTCAGGTAAGGATGTTATTTTCATTTATCACACCTTTTTATAGAATATTTTTTATTCCCTTTGTGATCTTCTTGTTCTTGGACACCCTTTCTTTTTGTATATGGTGATCCTTTTTCTCAAGCCTTTCTTACAGTTCCATTTTTTGCAGATAAAACCTTTTTTAGTTTCTCTTGTTGATAGTTTAGCTCGAACCTAGTGAACCGCATGATATATTTGGAATATCCAAGACATTGTTATATCATGTACCATCTAAGAATTTGCATCTTTTAGATTCCTGCCATGCTGCCGACCCTGTGGATCTGTGGTACTATTCACGGATCATATATTAGTGATATCCAAAATTTTCTATAACATTGATATTCCAAAACAAGACTTGCATCTTCTACTTATTATATGTAATACCCACTTTTGTACACGAACTTGCGAATGTGGTTGGCTACGCTGTCAAATATGCAGAAATTACCATTTGATTGTTAGTAACTGTTATCCTGAAAAATTAACTGTTAGGGGGAAAGAAAAAGAATTTTCTTCTGCTCCTTTAATATGTATGTCCAGAAAATTAGCCATCAGTAACATCTGGATAATTCTCATCACTTTTATCAAGATACAAATTTAGCTGAATAATCCAAATCACTAAATCTTTCAATTTATTCCTGAAGACGACATACTAATTACCAATGGTATGCCATTTTCAGTGTATTATTATATAAGTTATTTGGCTTCTTAATTTTATATTTTTCCATAGAGTACAAGAGGTTGTATCCCATTCTGTGTTTTCCAAACTTTCTTGCTTTGTGTGTGAGTGGGGAATTAAGTAATTTATTTTGTACATTGTCCCTTTCTACCTATTGATGTTTCATCCATTTTAATTAAACTCAAAAACTTTCATACATCTTGATTAAAATCTGAAGACCTATCTTTGGGATTTATTTTTAAAACATGTGTGCATGTAGATTAACTCCAAATTACAGGCGATAGGTTTCATAACAATTAGAACAACCACTCTTGGAATTTCATTTAACAGCGGCTGCTGCGGTGGATTTGAAGAAGTTTCAATTTTCACTGGAAACCGACTGTTGATCACAACCTAACCTTCTGGGTTGTACTTAAAATAGCAATAGAAAGTGACATCATGATGCGCATGTATATACTAGGTTTGCAAATGCTCAGCTCTCAAATCATGCATTTTCCTCTTCTTTTTCATGCGAAGTAGTCAAATGCACCTTTTGCTAGTGGCTAACTAGTCTGCTAAATACTATGATTGGAACCCTAGTCTGTCAACAATTGTCACTCTGACTCTCTATTTATTGAATATGTGTTTTTTCTTCTTGAAACTGGTGGAACTTCTCTTATAAAGGGTAGAAAACCTGAAAGGTAGCGTGATATTAATTTTCCACAGCAATAAGGAAAAGTCAAAATGTTTTGTGGATTTTAACTTCCTTTGCATATATCTGACGAGGTTCTTTGTGTTGGATTCCAGGAGATAGAATCAAAGCCTAATGAGTCTGCAAAGACTGTTAAGGATGTGGGCTTAGACCCAATGCAGGATCCTTCAGAATCACCTCCAAGTTGGCGTCTAGAATTTGAGAGGCAGCAGAGAGAGATAATTGAACTTTGGCATGCTTGTAATGTATCATTGGTCCACAGAACCTACTTCATCCTGCTCTTCAAAGGCGATCCAACAGATTCCATTTACATGGAAGTAGAGATCAGAAGACTTTCCTTCCTTAAGGACACATTTTCTAATGGAAATATTGCTAGAAATCCCAGAGAAGATGGTCAGGCACTGACACCAGCATCAAGGTACATTCTTGTTCTTCTTATAAGAGTTTTTTCATTCAATAAATTATTGCAAAAAATCAGTTAAGCCTCTAACTTTTTTTTTTTTTTTTTGGCGGGGGGGGGGGGATAGAGGTACTAAATCATTATCTTGTTCACTTGGAGTTGCAACTAATGGTTTTGATTTTAAATCTTTGAACGTACTTTGGCATTCATCAAAACCCAAGCACAAGAGATTTATTGTTCTATTGTTCTGCTAAGAGAATCCTGACAAGTCTTCTTTTTGGAGAAACAGCACAAGGGCTCTGCGTTATGAGAGGGAGATGCTCAGCAAGCAATTGCAGAAGAGGTTCTCAGAAAAGGAGAGAGAGGAACTCTACAAGAAGTGGGGTATCCGTTTAGACTCAAAAAGAAGGAAGCAACAATTGGCTCAGCGCCTGTGGACAGACACAAAAGACATGAACCGTGTCATGGAAAGTGCCACTATTGTTGCAAAGCTTGTTGGGTTCCTAGAGCCTGGGCAGGCCCTTAAGGAGATGTTCGGCCTTAGCTTTACACCACAACGATCACACCGATCTTCCAGTTGGAAACAGAGTATGTCATTTTCTGGTAGGATAGGTAACTGATTGATCCTGGTCATATTAACTATTAAGATTCATATTGGCGCCTTCCACTGCATGAATTAATTTACACTATATTATCATTACTGTGATAATTGTAGAGAAGGGTTGTAAATTTGCTTAGGTTAGCAAGATAATGGGGTTGTATTGTTGTCATTTTCTGCTTCTGTTGTATCATTTGAAAATTAATAATAACAGTTATCTAATCACAGGACCTGCATTCTAAACCTTCCTTTTAATGATATAAATTGGATTTTTTTTTTTTAATTTAATTTTTTTGAGGGTTCAAATATTCTGTCAAAATCTAAGTCATCATTTGCGTACACAAGATGTAAATGTGCCTTTTTTTTTTTTTAATGTAAAAGTGCATTTGTAGTTAGGTAGGTGTGGCAAAATCAACCCTACCTATCAGCAATTATTCCAGTTAATGGTCTGGGTGAGTTCGACCCACCAGATTAATGGGTGGGGGGTAGACTGGTAGGTGGTTACATGACCAGCTAGGTTCCATCATTGATCGAAGTGACCTCTCTATTTTCTCTTTTTCTTTTCAATCCATTTCTTGTAAACCAAACATTTCAGACTGCTTCCATTTGAAATTGTCACAAAAATGTTGATATTTTGCCTTTGTCCAAGCTCTACTTTGACATTTTCAAAATTCGGACAGAAAAAAGTCTTGTATTCAATCTCTCAATCCTCATATTCAAACAGCGTGCTCTGAAGAAAACTAATCCATGGGTTAGGATTGGTTGAAGCAAAATGAAATTTTGACTTAGAAAAAAAATCTCTTTGTATCAAACATTGAAAGTGCTTCCATTGTTCATCAACCTTTATTTTCAAATCAACAAGCTCTAAAGATCCATTTATATGTTCATCCAGATTATACTTAATTTTAGTGCTCTCCTAGTTTTGGTCCTGTACTCACCCTTGCTCTCGCTGTGTTTTGGGCAGCTATGTCCTACGTAAGAACTTGAATGACAGAGCTACTATGTAATTTTCTTGATGGAAATGGTACTGGGACTTGGGACTAAGAGCAGGATCCAGCTCCTCTATGGCGCAACAAGGGTGGCAATACACATCTGACGGCCTGGAGCACCCGGCCACAGACCCCACACACGTGCAAGCCACCTCGAGGTGTTCCAGACCATCAGATGTGCACTGCCACCTGCGTCAGAGAGGAGCTCAAGCTTACAAACACGCCCTTTTCCCTTCGTGGTGGAAGAGCAATGATACCAATTGAACTATTTTGTAAACATCAGTTTTCTATGTTACTAGAACCTTTTTTTTTTTTGGGTAAAATGTTACTAGAACTTTTAAGAGTTATGTAAAAATAAGTCGAGAGTGATTGTCCTTTGTTTGAAAACATATCCATCAAGTACCAAACTACCATGTAACAAATATAGCCTTATATAAACCTTCTTCACTTTGAGAGAAGGAAACTGCTCCCATGAAGTAGTAATAATTGGAGTTTTAACCTTGGGACAACTACTGAAAGACCAAAGAAAAATGATTAAATATAATTAATAGCATTAAAAGTGGCTTTGGAGTGTTGTATTTACAAGGGAGCGAAGAGAGGGGGAGAGAGAGCCCCACTAACCACAAACCCTTCTAAAATCATGATTTGAGGACGGCTCCTTCTGTAATCTTCCATCCCGACTGGGAATAAGACATCTCATACCTAGTAGTGTAGGTTGTACTATAGGAATCATTATGCTCTGGGTGGATTGCATCGGTTAGACGGGCTGTCTCCTCGAGTGTTGCTTCTACCAGGGCTCGACGCCCGTCAAGGGTGACTGTCACACTATCAATGGTAAGCCCCAACAATGTGTAATCCCAATGCCAGCCATGTTGGACAATATCTTTTGCACGATCTGTCCATATCTTCAGCATCTGACCATCCAAAACCTGACCAGAGAACATAACAATGTAGAGGACAGGTTCAACTACCATCAGAAGGAAAAAAAAGAAACAAACAAACCAAATTGGTATTCCTAAATTGGGTCGCCAGCCAATATACAAATATCATTATTAGCTTCTCCAGTCACAGTAGTAGGGGTGCAATTGAGAAGTTATGCAGCAGCTACCCAGTACAAATTCGGGACCTTCATTTCAAGCTAGGGCGCCTAGTAGGGAACAACATATCATATCCACACTAGCTACAGTTAGTTATTTCAAATCATTAACCTTCAGGCAAATCCATCGAGCTTTGTTTTTTCTATCTCAGAGAGAACTCAGCCTCAACACCACCCTCCATCAGTGAATATGGTAGAGCATCCTTAGGAATTGTTACTGCCCAAGACAATTGACCAAGCTCCACTGAGGGGTAGGCAATTATCTCACTTTTATACAAAAGTGTATGTACAAAGGAGAGGCTCCCTTCCCTGCACTCTCTCTCCCACCCAGCAATGAGGGTGGATAATAACCTAGTTCTTTTTCTAATGGGGCCAGGGAGTTGGGGAGTGGACATTGATTCTTTGCGGCTAGAACAAAAGGAAGGGATGACATCTGGTGCTCTTGACAGTGTTCTGATCACCTCTAAAGGAAAAGCACAATATTTTTTCATTTTTAATTTGTTTGGTAACCAAAGAAACACAATTGACACGAGAATGAATGGCGGCACAGAAACAGGACGAGCTCTCTCTCACCTCTGGCAATTTGCTGAGACAATGATCAGGTCCCAGTGCATAAGATTTAATGTTTTGCCACTCGCGAACAAGACTTTCTGCAAACCTTGCATCCATTCTAGGTATCTCTTCAACAGATTTTTCATCTGCAGAAACATGTACCACCAGTATTTAGATCAGAGTAAATAAAGAGCCTTCTTAAATCATAAATAACAGAAGGAGAAGAAATCCAACAAAGTGCTCTGCTTAAAAAATGAACTGCTCTGCTCTGCTTAAAAAATGATCCAGGACATTTCTACAAGAATCTATTTTTAATATGAATAAAGAAACAAATTTCCTTGAGGCAAGGGAAGAATAATAAAAATAACCTTTCTGATGGTAAGAAAGTGTTGATTAAGATGCGTCTCAATATGTCAAGATAGAACAATCTGTTGCTTCTCAGATAGGTCACTTAAGCAGTTAAACCTTTCAAATTAAGTACCCCAATAAATGAGGAAAAAAGCTTTGGACTTGTAAGGGAGGAAACCAAGTAGGGTTTCAAACAAGTAATGGGACGCGTGAAATGCTTCTAAACCTTTCTCAAGGAGTCACATATACATAACGAGGCACCTTTACCTCAGATAAGATGAGAATGTCACATCTTTTAGAGGCTCCTGCTTCATAACTCGGAATCATTATACACTTCTCATCGGTCATCAGTCATAAATCACTAACAGGATCTATAATTCACTGAGTTAGCAATCTAATAATCTTAACCACTATTATTCAATGAAACAACTCAATAAGCCTTATCCTAACTAATTGGAGCAACTGCAAATCTTGTTTCAGTACTTCTCTCACAGGAAGAATTGAATAAAAGGAGTACTACGGACCATACCTAATTTGATGGTGTCAGCAGCCATTGCTGAACCCACTTCTTTACGTAGAATTGAAGATCCATTTCTAGCCGGGAAATACTTCAGCCCCGCAATAGTCAGTAGTCCAACCACCACACCAGCACAGACAATCTTCGGACCTGCATCTTTTATCTTGTCAAAGATCAACCCCTGACCAGCCAATTCATCAGAATTGATTTTCCCTGAGATCTCAGGGACACAGCCAGAATTATCTTGATTAGGTTTCTCCACAAGATTATCACTTTCCAAATATGGGACAGAATTGTTCTCATCACAATATTCCTCACCTCTCATCTCTTCTTCCCTATTACCTAGAGGAAATACCTTCTGCAATGCTTGAAGTGCACTTGTTTTCACATTATCAAGCACTGCGGTAGCCCCAGCCCCAATTCTGACTATGGCTGCAGCTGCAGCTAAGGGTGAACCACCAGCCCCCTCCAGCTTCTCTAGATATCTAAGGACTGTAGGGTCATCATAGTAATCACCGAGTTTGAACTCTATACATTGAGTATCTCTAAATCTGGGAAACACCACCTCTATCAACCATGTCTCCAATAGTTTGCAAAGCCCAGGAAGAAGATCATTGTCCGCATCATCCTTCGAATTTTCCAATACAAAATCCACAACCGATGGGTCTCTGTACGGCGAGTTATCACCGTCTAGACCCAACCATGAACGACACTCGTCAACCTCTCCTACAAGCAGTGAACAAAGCCCCCGCTCCAAAGCAAAATTCACCTCATGATCTGCTCTTGTGGCATTGTTAGAGATCATGGTTCCCAGAGCCGTTATCTTGGTCTGCTGAAGTTGTTGGAACAGGTTGTCTGCATCTTTGATTAGATGAGGCTTTTTGGCTACAAAAGCTTGAGCAACAAGAGCAAGTGCCACCCCATAAACCTCGAAACTTTCTGCTGGAATATTGCTTGGCGTGGTAGCAAATAAATCCACCTTCACAGCACAAAATAAGAAGGAATCACCTTTAAGCAACACATACAGAAAGGGTGACAGCAAATTTCTTACCAAGAAAAAGAAAAAGTCCATTACACACACCTGCTCTGCTGCTGTCATGTGTAAGAAGGCTTCGTTCATAAAATCTTCACGGGTAAATCCTCCAGCAATGGCAACTGCACCCCCTCCTCCAACAGCCCATAAAATGTTGCGCACACCATGAAGTCCTTCCTGCCTTTTTGTTTGGTGCTCTTCATCGAGAGGTAAGGCCAAAAGCTCCAGAACACAACGTGGGTTTATTTCCTCCAATGTCTCATCAATTTGTGCCTGCAAGTCCGGCGCAAGGGTACTTGCACCTTCCTCCTGGAAATTCACAACATGAGAGAAACAATATTTCAGTCATCCAAGTTTTAATGCATTTTTTTTTAAACAAGCAAACACTACAATCTCTGAATTAGGAACCTCAAAATCCCTTCCAACATCTGCTTTGATCTCTGAGGAGTCATGGTCTAAAGTTTCAATATGAATGCATAATTAATTACTTTCAAGAATAAATTTATCATTTAATAAGTTGAGTCCACAATATCCACTTATCTATAATTGGAAACTAGCTGTGTTACATCAATACGCGAGCTGTAGTACAAAGCCAACATGGACACAAGGTGTTGGACTCATAGTTAGGCCCCAAAAATAGGATTGGTGACTCACATGTGTCAATTCACTTCATATAATGTCCATTGACAAAAATTGTTCGATCAGTACTATGGAAGGATCAAATATTTACATTAATCTATATAATGAGATCTAGAAAATTTAAAATAAAATACGGAAGTGATTAAATTGCTTATATGTGTGTTTATGGGGTTGGCTAGTAGTGGTACTAGAGTAGTACGTCAGCAGCACAAGCTGCTGTATCAGTGTAAGAATCTGTCTACACATGTTGGAAATGGGCACAGTTTTTAGATTGTCTGGGTAAAATAGGTTATAAGTCTTCTTATTTATAGGCCCAATAAGTTGAAGTCTTGATCACACGTAAGGACTTGTCCTTCTTTGCTCACAGAGAGGGGCTAGAAAGAGGCTTCAGTTGTCAAAAAAGACCATAAATTGAAAATGTTGTTCTGGAAGCCTAAGGAAACACAGGTTAGTCAAGGAAAACATAAGAAGGCAAAGTGGCTAAGCCATTGATCATTCATAAAATAAAATAATGATAAAATATGGTCTTGAATTGTTATCATCTAGAGAAACACTAACAGCAGCTAATTCAGCAAGAGAATGAAATCGAAATCTATCCACGATTCATACAAAGTGCAAATGCAGATCGAATAGACCAACTCAATAAGATGTGAATCTCAAGAACACTCACCTGTAAGAGCCTCAATGCCCTCTCAAGCACTTCGCAGCTCTGAATAAAATCTGGAGGAGACAATGCCATTGCATCCCTAGACATGTCAACATAGGCAAGCGCCATCGCCAGCACAACATCTTGCTTAAATGACTTGGGCAGTCTCTCTCTAAGCAAACCATTGCCGACTTGAAGAACCACCTCAGTCTCTCCCGCCTCTTGGAGCAAACACAGAGCTCCCGGAATCTACCAAAGAGCATTAAAAACGTAGAGGAAATTTTCCGAATCAATCGTATTCTCTCTACATTGAATTGAACCAGTGATATTTCTAACAGTATAAATAACAAATTCAAATTATGAAAAAAATAAAAATAAAAATGGAAACTGAAACAGAGGCCAATACCTTATCCCAGGGGACTTCAGTGACGAGCGTTCCATCCTTGTCAGCGACGAGTCCTTGGTTGTATTCCGCTCTTGACCGGGAGTTTGCTAAAGTTTCAGAAGCGGCTTGAAGAATCTGTCTTCGGCTGAGTAATGCGTCGTGGCTAAAGCCGTATTGGGGTGGTTTGGAAACCCTAGCATCGTAAGCCCTTCTGATGCCATCTCCCAAGAAGTGAGTTTCTGCACCTAACACCTATAAAATGCACAAAATTATCAATGATTGTATTGAATGTACACACAGAGAGATGAAAAACGAGAAATTGAGCAAACGAAGGCAATAATACCTTATAGAAATCAATAGGAAGAGAAACAAATCGCTCCGGAGCTGCAGTTGGAGGAAGAACCGAAGAAGAAGAAGAGAAGGAGGAAGTGGAATGGCGATCGAAGGTGTCAGGGGGAGAGGTAGAGGGTAGGAATTGGAAGTCACCAAGAAGGCGTTCAGCCCATTTGTGGTTGCTGGCGTAGAAGGTGGTCATGGAGGTATCAGTGTTCGCACCGCCATTGCCAACCCCATTGATGAGCTTGAATTTGCTGGGTATCCTCTTTCTCTTTGTCTCTGGTTTAGGGCTAAAGCATACCCCTACCCCGAGATGCTTCAACGCTTCCATTGAAGCCGCGCTTGCTTCCCTTCTCTTATCTGTATAGTATTAGGAAGGTTTCCACACTTCAGTCTTCAGGTTTATGGCATTCATCCGGGGAAGGCCTTCGTTCTGTCCGCCAGGGTTTTAAAACAACGAATCGGTATCCGGATCAGGTGCGTAGACGGATCTGATCCGGAATCGGGCAGAATCTTCACTTGAACCCTAGACTGTACTTTTTTTTTTTTTTTTTTTTTTGGTAAGGAGGGGTGTCAATCGGTCGGGCTGGGATGGTCTCGGTCGGGCTTGGCCGGGGTATGCCTTAGATTGTGACCTACCTATTTAAATAATGAACCGGTCTTGATTGGTCTCAATCAAGTTCCTAGCTTAATCAGACTTTTCCTAATAGAACTAATTAGATTATAATTGGGCATTAAATAGGATAATGTATCAATAAAACCTTAAATGGTCTTTAATGTGTTAGTTTTGAGATACTTTAATATATATTATCAAAAAATCATCAACAATTTAGAAAATATATTATACTTAATTATATTCAATAATTTCATAAAAAATATAAGGATAATTTACAACGCCACCCCTTGGAGAATGCCAATATTAGAGGGGCACCCCCTCTCTTTCATCAAATTAGACTCAGACCCCCTATCGTCAGTCAGTGTTACAGAATATACCATGAATGCTAACATTAGCAGTTTATTTTTATTCTAAATACCATTTTTCCCTTAAAAATAAGGGAGTACCGATATTGCCCTCACTTACACGCACCCCTTAACCCCATATCATCTGAAATGCTAACATCAGCATCCCACCGCTGGTCCGAGCTTCTGACAATATCTCCATCAGAACTTCTTCCAACCATCTTGTGTGCTGATCCCATTCTAGGACCTCTCACTGGAAGAGATGAAGGTTTCGGGTGGGTGGATGAAGAAAGGAGGAATGTGGCAGTGCCGAAGTCCACAAGGCCTTTAACTCCGATCTTGGACTCATTGAATTGCTTCACCCTTGTAGCTCGATCATAGTCTTAGTCACTGGTGGGAGCACCGATCGTCATCTTTACTCTATACCATAATTGGCCATCCCAACGTTAACGAAACAAAACCATAGAGCAAGGGTACCAAGAAAAAGGGGGGTAACTAAGAACATAAAACCATAATCAGAAAAGGGAGAGAGAGATCGAATCTGAAGCCCAATCAAACAATTTCACATAAAAGATAGTACTTGAACTAGATCGAAAGGGCAGGAACACCAATAACAGTGAAATCGTTGAACCAAACCCTGAAACCATCAAAAATAGCTTCTCCCGCAGAATTCGAGCAATGCCAAAAAATCAAAACCCCAAAATCATAAAGAATGAGAAGTAATGAACAAAAAAAAAAAC
>NW_024868494.1:82998-97520 GCF_013358625.1 Macadamia integrifolia
CCCTTAGGTCATCATTGGAAAACCCGATCCCTTGGGTCGCCTCCCTAAGGAGTCTAATTCGATCCTAACGATTGTGAGGACAATCCAGCTCATCGATCTTAGTTGCCACCTTGGTCTCTCCTTAGGTCGACCTGCCACCTCTGTTCAGCTCATGGCCAACCTGCCACCTCGGTCGCTCCTCATGCTGACCCATCACCATGGCTTAGCACAATCAAGTAAGGCACCTATAAACGTCAACACGTCCACTCCTACATTTAAGGGACGTGACCCCTGATTATAAAGGCAAGACTCAGGTCATTTCACGTCACCAGAAGCGTCCACCCTTCTCACGACTTGCACCTCCGAGATCAAAGAAGAATATTCTCAAAACATGCCCTGAGATCCAGTATATTCCTAGAATCAGAGAGCCATTCCTCTCAATGACTCCACACCTAATAGGACTCTCCACAAATGTCTCTCCTTCTCTCTCCATCAGCAGCCTATAAATACTAAGGTAAGCCTCCATCACAAAGGATCAAACACTTTTTTCACTAAAGCTCTCTTGAGCAAACTATTGTGGAAAGATCTGACTTAGGCATTAGAGAGTCCCCCGTCGAGTTAGCCCGGCTCACCCCTGTCTTCTCTTCCGTGCAGATCGATTGGAGCACCAGGAGCTACGAAGAAGATCAGCTGGTCAATTTTTACCACATCAGATTGGCGCCGTCTATGGGAAACTGATACGAAAAACTACTTACCAATACAACCAAGAAGTGAGAAGGTCGTCTCCTCCACTACAACATGAGTAAGATCATCTCAAGGTTTGCTACCTGAACAAGTAGAGGAACGTCACCCACCTCCAATGGCAGATCGAGAGAATGCCCCTGTAGAGGGGCCCTTACCGAGACCTTCTCAAGTTCAGGCCGATGTAGGGGTTACTCCAGGAGAGGGAGGACAGCGCGATCGAAACCCTCAACAATCTCGCCAAGGACCTTCATCCCGGATAACCCACCCGATCGTGGAAGAACAAATCCAGAGTCTGCAGTTGCAGGTGTTGGCAACCAACAACCTGGTGCGGGACTTCATATGCCAGTTCTGCTTGGCGCTTCCTGTACCCCGCATAGGCTTTGCTCAGCTGCCTAGGCCAGTTCTGGATAAGCGAGCTCAGGATGAATCACCTGATAACAGTGTGGCCCCTCAATCGACAGTAAGGAGGGGGTTTGTTAGGACGTCACGTGCAGTACGCTCGATGCCTCCCTGATCTCCCATCGAGAGACGTCAACGAGGGCCTTCACCTACCCAGAACGAGAGGGCATTCATTCAACGCGTGATGGAAGCCTCGAGAGACGAGATTCCCATAGATCCCCACCCAAGGTAGAGGAACGCCAGAACTCCCCTCACAAGCCAGCTAGGGGCGAGCGTTAACATCAGCAGAACCAACCTGATAGATGCAGGATCGAGGAAGAATCCCCAGATGAGCTGAACGCGAACACCGCTCCTTGGGCCGTCGAGCCAAGGAGAGAAGGGACGACCTGAAATGGCGCATCTAGCGTCTCACTGAAAGAATCGAGGGAATGCAGAGGTAGAGACACCCGGCTGACATAACGGTGACCCTAGCCCATAATGCACTGTCCGATGAATTGATAGAGGCCGAGCTGCCCCCAAATTTCATAGTGCCTGCTTTTAACACATATGACAGCACCACGTACCCCTGTGATCATCTCCTGTATTACAGTTCAACTATAACAATCTATGGGAGATTAGACGCAACTCTCTGCCGAGCTTTCACAACCTCACTGAAGGGGGCCGCACTGGTGTGGATGTCAAACTTGAGGCCCCGATCCATCCACAACTATGAAGAACTGACGAGAGCGTTCCTCACACGTTTCCAAGCTAGCATGAAGCAGAAGCAAACCTCACATAATGTGATGAACATGAGATAGAGGTCCGGGGAGACTATATGGGATTTTCTTGCCCGATTTACCAAGGCGACACTGGAAGTGAAAAATCTGCCAGAAGGAGTAGCGTATAACGCATTGTGCAATGGGATTGCATACCCCGATCTGGTCCGATCTCTAGCCCTCGACTTACCAGATACAATACCTGAGCTACTAAGAAAGTGTAACCAGTATGCCAACATGGAAGAGGTCCTAGCCGCCAAGGGAATAACTAGGGGAGCAATTTCACCTTGACGGCCCGAACCCGCCCTTGGTCTTCCCTGATCCCAAACAAGTACTGAACCAAAAAATTTGGCCCTGAGGGCCGGCCTGAACCTGAAATTTCTGACCCTGAGTCAGGGTTAGGGTGGGTAAGGGTTGATGTCTTTGACCGGCCCAGCCCGCCCTGAAACCGACCCTGATTTTTGCCCCTAATGTTAACCTTGGTTGTGACCTTGATGTTGACCCTAAATCTAACCTAATTTTATATATTGTTTGACATTGAGCCATTGACGCCTCAAAACTCCTAATATATTTTCTCATCAATCTCTCTTGCTTTTTTTACAAAAAAAAAATGATCTCTCTTACTTTTTTTTTACTAAGAAATCTATAACTTTGTATTTTTTATCTCCTCTTTATTATGAATATTTTTTATTTCTATGTTATTTTATATTTTGCAGGGTCAAGGTTAGGGTTAGGGTCAGGGTCAGGGTCAGGGTATACCCAACCCTTGATGGCAAACCAAGGTTAGGGTCAATCAGGGTCAGGGTCATCCCTGCCTGACCCTGAAAAATCAGGGCCAATCAGGGTGGGTAAGGGTTGGGCTAAACCCTGAAGGGTAGGGCCAGGGTTGCAGTTTTGCGGCCCTGAGTTAGGGTCAAGGTAGGTTTGGGCCCAATTAAGGGGACTCAGGGTTGGGCTAAGGTTTTAAGGAACCCAGCCCAACCTAGCCCTGTTGCACCCTTAGGAATAACTAACAGGAATGAGCTACCAGAGAAAGAAAGGAAAAGACCCCCAAGGCCTAGGGATGACTCCCACGAGCCAAAGAAGAATAGGACGGATCGGCCGCTTGACACAGTTGAACCCGAACTGTATGAGCTACAACACCAACATCTCATAGAGCGAGGATGAACAAACCATGGAACTAGCTGCGACAATAGTCAAAAAATCAATTGTCGCCTATTCCTGAACATCTGAACAAGGTTGTTGATGTGATGATCACCCCATCGATAACAATGAGACCAAGCCGAGCATAATGAATGGGCAAAGGTGAGAATCACAGTCCATAATGGGATAATCATTCCACCAAAGAAGAAATTTCAACCCGAACTGGTGGTAAAAGAAGATCTCATCCACCATGAAAGGATGAGTCAACCCCGATGGTCGGCAAAAGAAGACCTCATTCGTGAGGAAAAAAAGGCCACATCGAACTGGTCGGTAAAAGAAGATTTCATCCACAAGGAAATAATGAGGTGACCCTGATGGTCGGCAAAAGACCTCATTCGCGAGGAAAGAAAGGTAGACCCGAACTGGTTGGTAAAAGGCACGCAAGCCCAAGCACGGTTTTTCGGCACCTCACAAGCCTAAGCTTCGGATTGGCACCTCAAGCTCGAGCCCCAGCTTGGCACCTCAAGACCTTACACATTACGGCATGCAAGCTCGAGCCCCAGCTTGGAACCTCAATCCTTTAGGCCTCACAAGCTTGAGCTCCAGCTTGGCACCTCACAAGCTCCAACTCCAGCTCGGCACCTCAAGCCCTTAAACATTAAGGCATGCAAGCCCGAGCCTCGGCTAGGCACCTCAAGGCCTTACTCATTAAGGCATTTAAGCCCTAGCCCCAGCTCGGCACCTCAAGTCTGTAGGCATTAAGGCATGCAAGCGCGAGCCCCAGTTCGGCCCCTCAAGACCTTACACATTAAGGCATGTAAGCCTGAGCCTCGGTTCGACACCTCACAAGCTCCCTCGCTTAGCACCTCGAGCCCTTAGGCATTAAGGCATGCAAGCCCGAGCTCCGACTTGGCACGTTAAGACCTTACGTATTAAGGCATGCAAGCCCGAGCGCCGGTTCGACACCTCAAGCCCTTACGCATCAAGGCATGCAAGCTCGAGCCCCAGTTCAGCACCTTACAAGCTGGAGCTTTGGCTCGGCACTTCAAGCCCTTAGGCAGTAAGGCATACAAGCCCAAGCCCCGGCTCGCACCTCAAGCCCTTAGGCATTAGGGCATGCAAGCTCGAGCCCCAGCTCGACACCTCACAAGTTCGAGCCCTAGCTCGGCACCTCAAGCCCTTAGGCATTAAGGTATGCAAGTCCGAGCCCTGGCTCGCCACCTCAAGACCTTACACATTAAGGCATGTAAGCCCAAGCCCGGTTCGGCACCTCACAAGCCCGAGCTCCAGCTTGGCACCTCAAGCCCTTAGGTATTAAGGTATGCACCCCGGCTCGGCACCTCAAGGCCTTACGTATTAAGGCATGCAAGCCTAAGCCCCGGCTCGGCACCTCAAGCCCTTATGCATTAAGGCATGCAAGCATGACCTCAAGCCCTTAGGCATTAAGGCATGCAAGCCTGAGCTCTGGCTCGGCACCTCAAGCCCTTAAACATTAAAGCATGCAAGCCCGAGCCCCGGCTCGGCACCTCAAGCCCTTAGGCCTTAAGGCACTCAAGCCTAAGCTCTAGCTCAGCACTTTAAGACTTTACGCACTAAGGCACGCGAGCCTAAGTCTCAACTTGACACCCCGAGGCTTTGCGTACTAAAGCCTGTAAGGGCCAACCTCAGATCGACACCAAAGGTCATCGAACCAATGATTCTTTAGTGGTTGGAACTCAAAAACCCAACTTCGAAGGTCGGTACGGAGAGATAACTATAGAAAAATAAAAAGTAACAAAGCTCTCTTCACTAAACTGCCCATAACCTGATCCGAGCACATAATCCGTACTTATGGAACTCCTACAGGTCTACCTATGGACCTTGACCTGAATGAGTGGGGGGCTTATGATGAGGGTAAAAATGCCACTCCCTCGGGTCATCCTTGGCCGAGCCGACCCCTTAGGTCATCCTTGGTAAACCCAACCCCTTGGCTCATCATTGGCAAACCCGACCCTTTGGGTTGCCTCCCTAAGGAGTCTGATCTGATCCCAACGATTGCGAGGATAATTTAGCTCACCGATCCTAGCTACAACCTCGATCTCTCCTCAGGTCGACCTACCACTTCGGTTCGGCTCATGGTCAACCTACCACTTCGGTTCGGCTTATGGTTGACATGTCACCTCGGTCGCTCCTCATGTCGACCTACCACCTCGGTCGCTCCTCAAGTCAACCTGCCACCTTGGTCTCTCCTTAGGCCGACTTACCACCTCGGTCTCTTCTCAGGCCAACTTGCCACCTCGGTCTCTCCTCATGCTGCCCTACCACCTCGGTCTCTCCTCAAGCCGACCTGCCACCTCGGTCACTCCTTAGGCCGACCCGTCACCTTGGCTTGGCACAATCAAGTAAGGCACCTAGACACGTGCACACGTCCACTCCTACATTTAAGGGATGTGACCCCTGATTATAGAGGCAAGACTCAGGTCGCTTCACGTCACCAGAAGCGTCCACCCTTCTCACGATTTGCACCTATGAGATCAAAGAAGAATATTCCCAAAACATGCCCTGAGATCCAGTATATTCCTAGGATCAGAGAGCCATTCCTCTCAATGACTCCACACCTAATAGGACTCTCCACAAACGTCTCTCATTCTCTCTCCATAAGCAGCCTATAAATACTAAGGTAAGCCTCCATCACAAAGGATCAAACACTTTTTTCACTAAAGCTCTCTTGAGCAAACTATTGTGGAAAGATCTGACTTAGGCATTGGAGAGTCCTCTGTCAGATCAACCCGGTTCTCCCTTGTCTTCTCTTTTGTGCAGATCGATTAGAGCATCAGGAGCTACAAAGAAGATCAGCTAGTCAATTTTTACCACATCAAGGTGTTTTACTCATAAGGGTTAAAATGTCATTTCATAGCATCATTTAACAGAGAATGACGACAAGGGGTATGAGTTTAATTTGGTGAAAGAGAGGGGGTCTCCCTCTAATATTGGCATTCTCTAGGGGGTGATGCTGTAAATTACTTAAAATAAATATAATATCTTATTCTATCCAAAAATATCAAAATATCCACATAAACGGTTAAACTAAAAGTGTTAGGGGCAAGGCGGGCTTGTTGCACCATGTACTACCTGTTTATAATTGGTGCAAGTTGGGTCAGTCTTTAAATAGCTGGGCTTGATTGGTCGAATTAGTGCTGGATTGGGATCAATACCTTTACCGTATATAAATCGCAAACATCCAGAACGGTATGAATCGAGATCGGGCTGGGTTGATTATGATGTAAATCGACTGATTCCCCTATCTGATTCCAATTTTTAAACTCATGTATCCCCAGGTGAGTCGCATAACCTTTTTTTTTTCTTATCTAAAAATTAATAAATCATATGGGGAGAGTTTTCTACATGGGTAATGTAAAAAGGAATCTGCATGCTACACTAAATAAAAATGGTAGCATAAATATGAAAAGAGAAATGGAGTTAGATTAGTGGGGGTGGTGGCGAGCTTGCGTAGGGCAGGGCGGGGCATAGGAAAATTCAGATGGTGCAGAGGGAGGGGATTAAGGGTAATTTGGGGATTTGAGTTATTTTATGGGGAGAAACAGAGAAGAAGTTCGGGATAGGGAAAGTTTAAGTAAATATAGGTCAACTACTGTGGGGTGATAGTAATTAATCTTAAAATAAAGGGTTATCTGGATACTAAACTGAATGGGAGGGTTTTTCAGATATTTCAGACACATATCACCCATCAGGATTTGGGGCTTCATACTGTTCCGATACTCTTCCGTTTTGAGTATTCCCGAGCGAGCGAGCGAGCGAGAGAGAGAGAGAGAGAGAGAGAGAGGGAGGCAGGCATGAGCACTTCATACCTAGCGAGGAGGGCTGCTCAGAAGGAGCGTGTGAGGATCCTCTACAGAAGGGCTTTGAAGGACACTCTCAACTGGGCTGTTCATCGCCATCTATTCTATCAAGATGTAAGCATATTGTCCTTTCTCCATTCCTGATCCCAAAATTGGAGTTCGCTTCCATCAATTGAATCTCATTTCGCCTTCCCCAAAATTAAATTCGTAGATTTGTTTCTTTTCGTTGATACCACCATTTTGTTCCTCCCGTTTGTGGATTCCTTCGAATCTGCTGCTATAAGTTGTGTTATTGATTTTTGACTTTATTTTCATCCTCATTTTGAGCCTCGATAGTTACGATCTATGGGCTCACTTCTTCTTTATTTCAATATAGTGAATTGATTGTATTCTTATATGTTTTCTAGACGAAAAACATTGTTTGATGTGCAATTTTCCATTTCAGGCATGCGACATGAGGGAGAAGTTTGAGGCCAACAGACATGTGGTTCGCTTCCTCGACCCCCCAGTGATAAATAGCTATTTCTGAATTCAAATGAATTTTCTTTATACGCATGCCACTAGTTAGGTAATGAATGGTGGGGAAGTATTACTTCCACTCCTGCACAAGCTTGCATCCATATTCTTTAGGTTTCTTAAGAGCGTCTGTTGATTCGAATGTAGGCTAGTTAGAGTACAATCGCTATTGACTTGTGGGTTTTATCTTATGCTGCGATGGGGTTTTCCTATCTCAATCCAGACTACGAGGGAATCGTTGTAGTTTTATGGTTTATAAACTACCCTTGTGTATTCAGATTCATATGCTTATGCCTCAAACTGACCCACTGAACCATTTATTGTCTCATATTTGCTTCAGGGTACCACATTATATGAAAATATGCTTAGAGGTCTCATCACAATTTTCACATATAACTGCCCCATTGCCATTTCTACAAGAGAATAATTTAACTTGAAATATTTTTGTTTCTAGAATTCCGATTTGTGAGCTTACATCTGTTTGTGAACTCCAGGAAGATGTTGATACAATTGACAGATTGATTGCTGATGCTGAAGCAACTCATAACAAGTTTAGGCACCCTGATCCTTACATTGGTAAGTTACATGGTAGACTTGTTCTCTTTGGTTATCCAGTTGAGTTGTTAATTGAGATTTCTTTCCCCTATTCTTTAATACATTTTTTAAACCTCTTAGTTGCTTAGATAATTTTATTTTCTTTCAAATGGACCTCCTTAGACATTTTCTATTGATTTGGGATATCAAACAAATTATCAGATGTGCAGACCTGAAAACTAATTATATGTTCCACTTGGGCTATTGTTAGAAAATTCAATTGCTCCTCAAAATTTCCCGGGTTATCTGTCAGGAGATTGCTTCCTGATGCTACTACTCAGCTTAATTCAACTAAGCCTTTTCCTGACTGAATGTTTTTGGCTGCTCAGATTTTGTTTTTCTCTTCAACTCTGTTTAAAGCCATATTCATGAGGAGATTGCTTGATGGACATGATAATTCTATGAAAATAATAGAATGAACAACTATGCTCTATCTTCTGAACAAGGCTTCCCAATGGAAAGGAGCTTCATCTTGATACATCAAGCATTTTTGAATACTAAACATATTTGTAAGTTCAGTTGAGAAGCCACTGACAATAAGAAAAAAAGATGAAATAATGGAGACCATCTTAAATAATGCAATGATGTCAGTCTCATGTAGTTCTTTTCATACCAATCCGCTAAATGAAGATGTTAAATTATGCAGACATTCTTACCAGTATATCCCGCTTATAATTAAAAATAAAAGTAGTGATTGATATTCTTTCAACAGTTGCTTTTTCATGTGCCTATCAACTGAACCGGGGGATTTAAATTTGTGAACTAGGAAGTTTTGACGTGGTGGAATAAGTAAAATATTATTTAAACATGGTTCTGGTCCACAAGGTATGAAGGCAATATTGTGGCAGTATTGCTAGGCTCATTGGATTGTGGATTCCTTCACCACAGATTTGATATCACTCATGTATCATCTGAGTTAAACTGAGTTTACAAATTGATCATCTTCGATTGTTGAAGAAGATTCCAGATCTGTTAACAGGATCCTCATCCGTGGAGGCTTCTTCATAGCTGCATTGCTGGTATGCTATGCATCTCTTGGAATATCTTATTCCAATGGATGCTGATCATCTAATTTTTGTGGACTCTAGCTATGCTACTCCATTCCCTTCTTTGGAAGGATTTTTGTTTGTCTAGGTATGAGTTTCAGCTATCTTGTTAGTAAAACTATGGGGGGAAAAATTTCTCATAAAATTAGATTTGAATCAGTAATTTGCTGCAATTTCTAATGTAGTTTAGGTTTTGCATACTTCTTAGATTGATTGGGAATATTTGTTTCCATCTGTTTTGTATTATATTTTATTTTTAGTTGGTTCTCAAACTTTCTCGTGTTCATTGTTCAAACTATTTGTGGAGTCATATTGCAAAACTTTAGTTCTTGTGTTTAGTACTGTGATGCAGTGTTTGCCTTTATCCCTTTCTTGTAGCTGTGCAATTGTCATTTATTTAAATTCTTAATTTCTTGGTGAGCAGTTCCATGGGCTCCTGGCGGTTCAAAGTTTACACGAAACCCAACACCACCTTCTGGGGTAAGTTGTACATTTTATTACACATCACATGGAAAAAAGAAAAACAGGGAAAGAGTTAAGGCATGCTATCACATTTTGAGTTTGTACATTTTTATTTTTCTTTGAACTTTCTTGGACATGACATCATTCTAAAGAGTTTTTTGTGAGGGATCATATTTTGAGTCCCTATGCCACTCCATCTTACCATAATGCATGCGTTCCTGAAAGTTTCCATTATGTTTGTACTTTCTGGTGTGATTAAATACAAGTGATAGTAAAATGAATATGAATCCAAACATCTGCTCTGAAGTTCTTATGCAAAATCAGTTGATCTCAAGGTTCTGTTTCGTCACAAAATTTAGGAGTACACATTGATATTACTGATTTCATTTGCTAGAAGTTCTGTCAAAGGCATCAATTTTAATTCTGTTGGATTTCTGTTTCTTTTAAATAATTTTCTTACCTGTTTCCTACAATCTTATTGTCTTTGGCTGTAAGGCAACTTGATCTGCATCTTGTGAATAATGTTGCATTTTTACTTAATAATGTGACTGTTAGCTAGCGAAAAATTGATGTTATGATTCTACTACTATTGAATGAGATTCTGGTTTTAAACCAAGTATTAGTTGTTCCCTTAATGCTTTTGAATCAATTTTGAGTTTTCTTTTTTTATGCAGATTGAGATAATTTATGACTATGGGCATGAAGATAATGTCGGAAACCAAGCATCCTTTTCTGCGCCACACTAATTAAACAATGAAATCTTCAATCCATTTAGGTGATTCAGTCACCTGTGCCTGTATTTCTTTTGAGAACATGACATGTTGAAATAAACTCTGCAAAACCAACTTATTCTCAGGGCTTTTAAAAAAATCCTTGCATGTGAGATACATTCTCTATTCCTTGTGATACACTTGTTCATTGGTGTTTTTAGGTATTTAAAATTATCCAACATCGATTCAAGTCCTTGTTTACTGGTACTTCCTAATGATTGGCCCCTTTTTAGAGAGAGAGAGAGAGAGAGAGAGAGAGTGATCACGATGGTTCTATCTCCTGGTTGATGTATTTAATACAGTTTAAACTTTTCAAGTCTTGCATCTCAAATCATTGTTAATTTGTGGATATGCTATTACTGATGCAATAATCTTGGTCATTGATCAGCATTAGATGGAACAGCCTGATATGTATAATGATTTTATTAGTGTCCACTGAATTGAATTTTCTTCTTATCTTCTATGCTGGCTCCTGGCACCACTTGTGTTCTTCTGGTGGATCCATTGGAGTTGTCACTCAGTGAGATTATAAAAGCTTCGACTGCCAGGGTGGAGACTTGGGGTATGAAAGCAGTCAATTTGTGCAAAAAATGTCTTAAAAGGTTAATATCAACCCGAATCCACTCCTCCCAGGACCCTAGGAACTAGGGACTTGCACCAGGTTATAGCCTTGTTAGTGTGGTGTAGGGGTATCAAACCCTAAACCGGACCAGTCAAATCGGCTGAACAAACCCAATCCAAACCGTTTCCCAGACAAGCTGGGTCAGTCTGGGGTATCATGAAGTGTACATTATAACCACCCCAGGGATGCAAATGTGCTAGAGTCCGAATTGGTGAATTCAAAGATTTTTTAACCATATTGAGCTTGAGACTGGCCGGCATGCCTTAATTTGGTTTAAAGTTGAGCCTGAAATTCAGCCAAACACCGTGGTTCGGTCCGTGTTATTATCGGTTCGGTCCGGTCAGTTTTACCAGTTCGGTTTAGGAATTGACACCCCTACCTTGAGATGTCAGTTGATATCCATGCCTCACGTCTTCATACGGATATTAAGTGGATACCATTGTCTAAAAAGTTTGAACATGGGGGCGTAAATGAGGTTTTTTTTTTTAAATATAATTTATTTATTATTGTAGTGTAAAAAAATTTATGTATATTTTATCCATAGTAAGTTCGGGGACGGCAATAATACAAGAACGAATATGTACGGCAATCAAATAGACCATATGGTAGTAATACGTTTCAAAAAATCTAGTGTAGGGGTGTCAATCGGTCGGTCCGGATCGGTTTTGGTCCGGGTTGAGTCGGTTTTGGTGTGGGAAAGCTGAAACCGAAACCGAACCAATAAGGAAATTCTGGTTTCGGTTTGGTTTCGATTTCGGTGCGGTTTGGTTTCGATTTGTCTTTGGTTTCTTAAATCGATTTGTAATCGGGTTGGTTTTGGTTTTTGGTCCAGTTTGGATTTGAATTTCCATACAAATATATACAAAACTATGCAAATTTTGATTTTTTTTTAATGAATTTTGGAGTGTTTCGGTTTCTTACAGGTTTGGTTTTAGTTTTGGTCCGAGTTTTGAGCCGGTTTCGGTTTGGTTTTGGGTTCATCCAGTTTTCGGTGTGGTTCGATTTGGTTTTGGGGTTGTAATACTCCAAACCGAACCGAACCAATAAGGCTTCGGTTTGGTTCGGTCCGTGTTGTAATCGGTTTGGTCTGGCCGGCTTTATCGGTACGATTTAGGAATTGACACCCCTAATCTAGTGCAATAAAACATGTATGACAATGATACGGTACACGTTTAATACGTGTTTAATATGATTGCTCTGTAAAAATATGAGAGCACAAATATGTGACTAAAAATGATTGTTTGAAACTAAATTTTAATCTACCATGCTTTTATAGACACTAAAATCCAATCTGATTTTTCAATTTGAAATCATTTTCCATTCTTTTTAATTTTCACATTTAATATTAATTACATTTGACCCCTAAAAAGGGTATATTAGAAAGAACTAAGAGGATAATCAAACTTCATCTTGTCTCGTAACTTTTACATGTTCTCTTCTTATTCTTGGTACGAAAACAAGGTTCAAGAAGATGGAGAATACGTGTTTGCAATAGTTCATCCCAGAGATGCTCTTGGATTTTCTTGAAATTTCCATGGGGGTTCAATTTAAGACTAGTCACATATCAATTTTAAGGCTCAAGAACCTCCTCCCTTCAACTCCTTTGATTTCTCAGATGTAGTATTGCAAGAACAGAAAGAGGAGTCTAATTCTTCATAATGTCCGACTGTAACTATGTTTGTAAATAATTGTCGGTCTAATTCAAATAGCGATTGTATGCTAAATTTCGTAGAGAGGTTTTCATTTCAACCCCTTTTGGAGAATCCAGCCCTTGGCCATCTTTGTCCATGTGAGTCATTTCTTTTGAATATTTCTTGCTTCTCCTTAAAAATTATTTGCGTGTGCAATCACCCTTGATTGAATTTTCAACTACCAATGGGAAGAGAAATGGATAAGAGGAAGGGTTGATTGGGTTTTCAACAATCGATGGGAAGAGAAATGGATGAGAGATTGAGAGCAAGGGGTATTGATGTCTTACCTATTGCCTTCGACTGCTGGTCGCCGAGATCGGAGATGGAGGAGAAGGGGTCACTGGGGCAAGGGTTCCTCATTTTTTTCGGTTTACTTAGATGAGGAAGAAGAAGGGTTATAGTTTTAATCGATTGGGGTTCCTGATAAAAGACAAGGGTCGGGAATCGGGATTTGGCCCATTTGGGTTAATCTTATTTCCTTTTTTTTTTTTTTTTGAACCCAAAAGTTTTATTGAGTATGTGACATATTATACGAGTATTATTCATGTATAATACGGTTATCTTTAAAATCCACATATTAAACGATTTTTTTGGATTGATACACCAAGTTACGAACTTTTGAATTAAACATTTGGATGCGCGTATTATACACATATTTTACTACCTATGATTTTATCCTCTTTATTTAAAAAAAAAAAAAATAAATCCAAACCATTTTTTCCGTAGCATGATGGTTTATGGTAGAAATCTTCATATAACAAAGGAGCAGAGAAACTATCATCCCATGAAAGTTACCAAACGGCCTTTAATGACAACATGAAGGGTATCTATAAAAACAAAATGATTTGTGTTGTCACGTATACGTCGGATGGGCACTGGGAGCACTTGAGAGGATCTTATTACAACAAGATAATGCCAATCAGGAATTAAAAAATAAGAATCGATGACTAAATCAGTCTTTGTTGATTCGATTATGGTTTAGATCATGTTGAAATTAATTTAAAAAAACTCTAGAATCGATCATTTAATTTAAAACCCATCGCATTTTAGGGAAATATTGGTGTAAATATTCTGATAGTGGTAGAAATTGGTATCGGTCCTAACTCCTAACCATAGATTTAGCATAATTAGTCAAATACGCGTATTATATGCATGTAATACGTGCATCCGAACGTTTAATTCAAAAGTTTGTAATTTAGAGTATCAATAAAAAAAAACCGTTTAATACACAGATTTTAAAGATAACTATATTATACATGAATAATACTCATATAATATGTCACATACTCAATAAAACTTTTGGGTTAAAAAAATAAAAATAAAAATAAAAATGAGATTAACCCAAATGGGCCAAATCTCGATTCTCGACCATTGTCTTCTATCAGGAACCCTAATCGATCGAAACTATAACCCTTCTGTTGTAACCCGGCAGTCACTGAGAGGGGGGGTGAATCAGTGAGTTCAATTCTGATACCTAAAAACCTGTCCGATGTCTGACCAAGAAAAAACCTGATATAGCTGTCCCTGTTTGCACACAGTCGTATGCACACTCAGCCTCTCATAGGCACTTCCAAGTATGCACACCCATTCCACATTCCACGCACTTCAATATCAAATGCAAACAACAAGCACCCACAACACAGGGTTTTTACGAGGTTCGGCAATTTGCCTACATCCCCGGAGTAGTGCCTGTAAAGGCTTCGTACCTACTCAATACACTACTTTTGACTGCACCCACAGTCGGGAGCACCCACACCCAATTTTCTCAAGCCGAAGCTGAGATGGCACTCGTAGTGCCGATACAATGTGTAGCACCCACTACACGGGAGCACCCACTCCCGGTGCTTAGCACCCACTAAGCACACAATAAATAATACAATTAAATTGGGCTTATAACAATGCCCTATAGTGAAGCACTCATACATGCAAATTTTCCCCAAATAGACTACAACTATCACTTAG